>NW_026652276.1:175105762-175354319 GCF_009828535.3 Hylobates moloch | reverse complement strand
TAGAATCAGCTTTTAACTGGTAGTTAGTCCTCCAGGCCCAACCCAGCGTTAAATCAGCTTAAACTTACGTATTACGTAATAACAATTTTAGTGAGGAGGCATCTTAATTCTTTCAGTGTAGGATGATGAGAAAAGGGCTCATGATAGGTATGGGAACTTACTCCCTTCCATATTGTTGATTACTATGTTCATCAACAAGGAGAGTCTTCTTGCACAGTGGTCAAGCTAAAAGGGAGCTGAGGGTACTGAATAGAGGCTTTTAGAAGTACAGAGATCTTTGGAACCAGTGTTTCCCAGTCTGACTCATTTTCTTCATCTAGCTTGAGGAACCAGCCTTCTTGCATTCTTTTTTCCTATTATCGCTCTGACTTCCATTCTTTCCAAATATAGTAAGAACTCCACCACACCATTGCAGTTTTCCTTGGAACTCTCTATACCTCAAAATAAACTCAGATACATTTCAAATATCCAAATAAATAGTAACATCAGGAGCTAGAGAAAAAATTAAAGCATAAAAGTTTCTTTTTGATAACAGTCATTCTAATATACGTGAGATGTTATCTCAATGTGGTTTTAATTTGCATTTCCCTAATGATTAGATATTTTAAGCATTTTTTTCATAAATATGCTAGTCATTCATATGTCTTCTTTTGAGAAATGTCTATTTAGAGTATTTCTCCATTTTTTACTTGAACTATTTGCTTTCTCACTATTGATGTATTTGAGTTCCTTGTATACGTTGAATATTAGTCCATTAGAAATATGGTTTACAGATATTACCTCCCACTCCATGTGTTGTTTCTTCACTTTATTAACAGCATGGTGACCGTAGTTAATAAGAATACATTTTTCTATTTCAGAATTGTTCAAAAAGTAGATTTTAAGTGTTCTCACCACAAAATAATGGTAAGTCGATGAGGTGATGGACATGCTAATCAGCTTAATTTAATCATTATACAAATATCAAACATCATTCTACCACATAACACTTGTAGAGTTATTATTTGTCAATTTAAAAAGTGTCCTTTAATTTTTTTTCTCTTTCCCTTATTACTTTCTATTTTTCCTTCTTCTTGACCCCACCATTTTCTGTGTTCCTTTCCCTTGACATCCCTTAGTTAGAATCAATAATTTAAACTATTCCTTTAAGTAGTGTTCAGTTTCTTGGATTAAAAAAAAATCAAACTGTGGGACAATTTGTCCTTCTTTTGCCTCTTTCCCCTAAATCATGACCTAGTGCTTATGTAGCCTCACAGCAGCAGTTAAGTACCAAAGCCCTGGGGTGTGATGTCTTCAGCTTCTTCTGTTCTCCAGAACAATATGCATTATCCATGTGGGTGCTGCATGCCCTGTTAGCTTCTTCATTAAAGTCCGTACTTGGAACTACTGTTATTTTGATTTCATAAGGCCCAGCAGTGTTTCAAAATTGTCTCAGGCTTGTCTCAGCCCTCACTGTTTCTATGAAACTGTCTGAGATCTGCCTGCTATGCCCATATAGTCACAGGTCAGGCAGTTTCCTCTGCATGTATCAAAACGGTTTCCTGCTGTGACATTCTGACCTCCTTGGCAGTCTCTCCAAACTGTTAGCTAGGTCTCTTTAGCTGAGTTCCGTGAAAACTAATGGTTCTGAGGAAAATGACATATTAGGATCTCCCTTACAGAGACCACTGAGTTGATGTGAATGTGCCAGTTTGGTGCATGGTTAGGGGCATAGCCTTCTTCCACACTAACTTATGTAATAAACTTTCCCCTCATCAGGTTTAAATTGGGATACATTTGACAACATCATGACTGCTTTCATTCCTTCTTCTCCTTTCTATTCTCCATGAGCTGGAAATTACAAATATTTTTCTTCTTTTTACTATTTCCAAATATGTGAACTTACCCTGTGTAAAACTCTTTGGTCCAGCAGGCCAAGCTTGACTCTGAACATATTAAAGGATGAGGGGGGAAAATAGACAATTTTCTTTCAGGACAATCCTGCATCACAATACTACTGCTTGCTGTAAAATCTTATTGTTGAACATCATATGCCTATTGTAGTTCTTTTCCTAGAAATTATTTCGAAAACACTCCAGGGCTCTAGGAAACAGACACTGCTGACAGACCAAGAGACAGCCAAGGCATTTGGAAAGTGAGAAGCACATGAAAAGCTTTTAAAATTTTAACCAGTTACATGTGCATAGGTATTAATGGAGTGTCTTGGGGATCTAAAGATTAAATAAAAATACTCAAATGCTTAAAATGATTTCCTGAATTTGGAGAAGATGGCCAGATGATTATCTAGATCACTTTTCTCCACCAAAATGTGGGTGCATCTTGACATGGGCCTGGAGCGGAGGAGGAAAAGAATGGGTACATTGCGTGGTCATTAAAGTGTGTCTTCAGGCTCATTGTTTGAGGAAAACATACTGTTTTTCAAATACATATATCCACATGATTGTTATTGTTTCTGAACTTTTGCATAATCAATAATCCTATAATTAATAAATTTTCATCATATCCAATACATTCTGCTTCTGCTTTAATTCCTCATTAGCAGATGTAATAAGGAATTTGATAAGGATTTGATCTCAGAAAACTGACACCATAGAGTCTATTTAAAGAGATTTATGGCATGGAAAATCAGTAATTGTTATATACTTATCAACTTGTCCTAGACAATAGAACAAATAGTGAAAGCTATGATTAATCTAGAAATTAAAAGCTTAAACGATTTGTTTATATCCTTTATTTGTATGTTTAGAAAGTGGTTAATGTGATATATGACAGAATTACTGGTCATAAGTAGAAAGATATCGGGGTGTTTTCATCTCCTTCAGCCAAACACCATAAAAGAGGACAGGCTTTATAACTGCCTTCTCGTCTGTTTATGCAAGATGTTTCAATGCGATAGAATACCAATTTTCATACATTGACAAGGAGGTTTCAATAAATGTCTAAATATTGTATTTTTAGATAATAAATACTTAATAACATCCAATGGTTGATTGCAGAGAAAACAGTTTGCCAAAGCCAGCTGTAGAAGAAATTAAAAGGATATTCTTTCAAAGTACAAATGTTTCCCATGATATTTACCAGGAAGGCCCTGCTAATCATTCCATTTCAGGAAATGTATGGAACAAAATGTGTATTAAAGGAAAGTTAAGACCTGGGTGAAAATTCAGAATTTTAAAAAATTTTACGTGTCAATTACATTGCTCTGTTGCCATATATCTAGATTGACTGATTGAGAACTTTTTCCCACATGATTTTGTGAAGCAGCAGGTATTTGTAAATATAAACAAACATATAAATTAGAGCAGTCATGTTAACTTTATGAAAATATTCACAAAGATTTTTCTTTAATCATTAAAAAATTCATCTGTGGATTGCTTCAGTGACATTCATCCTTACCACTCTTCAAGTTATAGAGCTTACATGGAGATAGGTCTTTATCTTGATCATTTATTATAGGAAAAAAATCACTTAATACATTACTCATAGCCTTACTATCTGTAATGCACGCTGTCAGTTAGATGAAAATATCCTGTTGTTGTTACTGACTTCAGATGATATTGAACATGTCTTTCAAAATTTCAATTTCATTTGTTTAAATAATATGCTAAATGATTCCCAGTTTACTCACATTCAACTTTAAAACTTGCATGTGGTAATTAACAAAAGAAAGTTCAGCAACTATTAATTACAACATATAATATACATATTAATTTACATAATTGCATTTATCAATTAACTACCCTAAGTATAAAATATTGCTTAAACATTTAAAATATTTTGATATATAATGCCAAAACAAACTGAGGCACTGCTTACCTTATTTAACTATTGTATCATGAATAAAATTTAAACATCTCTGAATGCCTAAGATTGACATAGCAACAGATATAATATTTGATCATCCATATGATATTGTAAATTTACAATAGAGTAACTGCAGGAATAAAGAAGCTATAGTGTTCAGAAATTAGTGCACCATAATGCCAAACTTGAAACAAAATTAACTATTTGATTTTTAGCAAAATAATTAATTTTAAATATTTTAATTTTTTTCTTGTTTTCTAGAAATTCATTCTATGCTTGTGAAATTTGTATTTGGTTTCAGATTCGGTCAAATTTTGATTTTGCTATCTGTTTATTTGGCATTTGTCAAAATATAAATTCAGCAGCTCCTTTGTACAAAATCCAGACATTGGGAATTTGAGCCTGGAGAAGCAGCACTAGTAACTTTGAGGAAATGATAAGCTTCTCTGCACTCACCTGCTCCATTGGAGCTCTCCCTGCACTGCCACTGGAAACGTGAGAAGGGTGGAGTGGCAAAGAGAGTAGGTAAGTCAAGGCAGCTATGAGCTATATCCTTCTCTCACACACATTTATGTTTGTTTGTTTATATATAGCTTTACATAGAAAAGAAAATACACACATTACTACAAATAATCTAGATATGTTCATTGAAAGAGGGTAACTTAGTTTGAGATTTGAAAGGATCAGGACCACTGAAGGAAGATAAGCATAAGGCATGTGTCCATCTCAGTCAAGTGTAGCTAAGGACAGTTGACACTCTTATGCCTCGTTAGCCTTATTTAACCAGAGATTAAAGCTACAACATTGTGTATGACCAGCTTTCCAAGTTAATAAGTAGAAATGACAAAACATATTAATTAAAATCAGTTTATAGCATACAGCATAGTATATAGTAGGAAATTTGACAGAATGAACTCAAAATTTATCTACTGATATGATTCATGGTAAAACCAAGTCTGGTGTAAGTGGCAAACTACCATTTTTTTTGTAGTCCATATAGTGTAGAATTTTCAAATATATATACCTATGTATGTGTATATATATGTATATGTGTGTATATATGTATATGTATACACACACGTACAGCCTGAGCTATAGAACTAAAACTTTGTGCAAATTATTGCCATCAAAGTTTACATACACAATCTTGTCCACTGGGTAAATACTAATTAGGCAATTGTGAATCAGGAAAAGGCCTCTGAAGGGATGATGGGGAGGAAGCAGGACAGTGGGGACAGACTGAACCATCATACTGCATCACCACTGATTAGATGCTCTGTTTCTCACCAGTCGATTACTTAAAAGCTTTAAAGAGCAAAAAGAATTATTATTCTTTATTGATTACTTCCTTTCTTATCCTCTGATTCCTATGTTTGCTTTGACATTTTGTAGTGATTCATTTAATTCTTCCCAAATACAGTTTTTATACCAAACTATCAACCTGTAGAAACTAGAAAACTCAAGCTGTCCAATGCAATACATTAAGTCATTTTCGACAATAAATAATCAACTAGTTTTCCAGCTCTTAAGCTTGAAACACTTTATATGCAACATGTATACACATATTTAATTCCCACAAGGTCAATTAAAACACATTTTTTTAAAACGATGACAAAATCTAGTCTTCACTGCAGTTGTCAGTCTTTGTCTTGGTTATTATCAAATCTTGAAAACTATTTATAATGCCTTCAAAAATTTCCGAGAACACCAGTAGTGGAGTGATAAATCCTGGGACTACCACAGAAAACAGTGGAACTCTAGGTTTGGAATGTATTGATCCAATCTCCTCATTTACTGATGAATAAACTAAGGGTCAGATCTGTTTGGCCCAGGTCACACCATTAACTAATGGGAGGCTCTGAACAACACCCATGTTTTGCAGATTCTATTATAGACCACAGCCTCTCTCAGCAGATGCTAATTAAGTAAAACCATTGTAAATCTTCCTTTGGTCACAAAACCTGGGTCTCAACATTAGGAAAGATAACCTATTAGTTATTCTTTCCTTTCTTTTTCCTATTAAAACATGGTTAATCATTATGTAGTCATAACACAAATAATTTTTAAAGTGAAAGGTTATTGTTAAACTATGATAACTATATAAGATACATTTTCTTCTTTTAATATAATTTATGCTTTTAGGGAATTCCTTAAATCATTATTTGACATTCCAAAGTTAATTGGAAATTATCCATATGTGCATAAAAATTTTAGGATTATTAGGAGATTTCACATAGGAAAGGAACAATGATGAAGGATTCTGTGTAACTAGACCCAAAGCATAGGTCTGAAATGAATAAAATTATATCAAAGCCTATACTTTGTCTTATATTAGAAACATATAAAAAGTTACTTAAGACATCTACAGTAGATATACAAACATTAAGCAGGATTAAAGATGATAAAGCATTCACTAGAATTTAGAAATGGAAACTGGTTTTTCTATTGTAGAGTAACAAGGCAAAAAATTCAAAGTTGCTATGTTAGGCTATCCCAATTATTACTGTCTAATTTGTGTGATCCTCAATACCATTAGATGTAAGTAATATATAATATTCAGGCTATTTGACTTGTTACTTACTATGGTCTTTAGTAGGATTAGGCTAAAATATTCTACTATAACCTCCTCTGTTTTTATTCATGTATTAATTTATCAAATATACTTTGAAAGTCTACTAAGAAACAGACAATATTGTAGATGCTGGAAAGAAAATGGTAAATAAAAATCATCTTTCACTTTATGATTAAGTTGGGGAGACAGATCTACTGTCAAATTAACTACAAAATAAATGTAAAAGGATTCCCTGATTCTCTACAGTTCCAATTTAGTGTTTCATAAACAGCAATTATCAATCCTCTTTAACCAAAGAGGATGGATGGGCTTAAATGCAAACAACAGTTTCTGAAAAATTAATTTAACAAGGTAAACGGGTTCCCAAAAGTAGATGTAAATATAAAGAAAGATGAGACCCAATTCTAAACTTTTGTTAATTCTGTTTCTGTGCTTCAATTTTCCTCTAGTACTTGCTAATCTCTGTGAGGACATTTTCCACATTGAATTCCCAGTTTTCCCTCTCTCTTTCCCTTTGTTGATATGTATTTTAGAGAGGACTCAGGGAGCCCACACTGTTAGATGAAGATAGAAAGCCTGGATATTTTCTTTTATATTGATACTTGAATTATGAACATAAGAGCAGTTCAACAAAACAGAATTATGTTTGCTGTTGAAATTCTTTCTTCACTCATTGCTAGGTTCGGGGCATCTATAGCAAAATACAAACTAACAATAGAAAGACATACAAATGTATTTAATATAAATTTTAAATGCATGAACAGCGTCAGAAATAGAAGCCTAAATAGACAAGAAAACTGTGTACTGTTGACGCTTGAACACAAGTTTGAACTGTGTGCGTGTGCTCTTCTGCCTCTGTTTCCCCAAGACACCAACACCAACTCCTCATCTTCCTCCTCCTCAGCCTACTTATCATGAAGATGAGAATGATGATCGTTATGATGGTCTAATTCCAGTAAATGAATAACTATATTTTATCTTCCTTATAATTTTAAAAATAACATTATCTTTTCTCTAGCTTACTTTATTGTAGGAATATAGTATATAATACATAAAACATACAAAAATATATGTGTTAATCAATTGTTTATGTTATCTGTAAGACTTATGGTCAACAATAGGCTGTAGTGATTAAGTTTTTGGAGAGTCAAAAGTTATCAGTGGATTTTTGACCATGCCTGATGCCATCACTAATCTCCTACTTGTTCAAAGGTAAACTATTTTTTTTACTTAGGCTTAATAAATACTTGGATAGTCATGGAGAAGTATGCTTGGACAAATGAGGTATGATCTACTGGTACAAATGGTATAGGGGAATTTAGCAGGGCCTGTTTGTTCAGATTCTTCTGTGTCTTTAGAAATAAAATGTTCCTTTCCTTTCATTATAGGGAGGGCACCTCTCAAACTAGGGTCTTATGATTTATTTCAGGGGAGAAGAGCAGAAAAAATTCATAGTGACTTTCCTAGATTTTGTTACCTGCTTCTGATGCTTTCTTAAATGCCGACATGCCATATTTTAGAGTAACTTGTCTTGAACCCCATCACTGGAAAACCCTTCAACCTCAGAATAGCAATGTGTACCTGTTAAACTTGTATTTTTCCTGAAACAAATTGCAGGGCAAATCAGTTCTTCTTCAGAGAAATATGGTACCTATGTGGTTTCTTTCACTCATCAACTTTGATATTGACTTAGGTTAAAAAAAATGTCTGTAAATGCATGTGCATGCACCTGTGTGTGTGTTGCGTGTTTGTATTATTAGATGTGAGGAAAATATTTCTTTTTAATATTAAAATTTTATAATGTTAAAATAAATTAAGCTTTGTTTAATGATTTACTACAGATAAATTTTTTATATTAAAACTTCAGCTCTGGTAGCAAGGTTTTCTTTTAAAATCTAATTTATAGATTTATATTAGTGTCCTCAAATAATGAACTATTTACTCTTCATTTTTAGGTATTTTATTTCTGCTTGATTTATAGCAGTTTTATGCCAACTGATTACATTTCAGGCAAAATATCTGCTAAATGAAACTTCATGCCAATAATGACTTGTACAGTGCATTAGATTGAATGATACACTTAGCTAAAATATTGCCCAGAAGAAAGCTTATTTTGTCAAATATTAAAAGAACAATTTTCTATTCGTTCAGGTTTATTCTAGAATTTATAAATTATCAGTTTATAAAAAGTATATTAGAATACATTTAGGAATTGTTACTGCTAGTACTATTGGAAGATTAGTTTTCCCAAGTGTTAAGCAATGTATAGTGCTGATTTTCATCAATCACAATCATTATATGTTGAACACACTGCTTATGGTCATTGCCTTTCTCACAACCTATTTTATCAGTAGCTAACAAATAGAGATGGTGTGCTTGATAAGCACACACACAGAATTAAAAATTGTCTCTATTTGCAATAGTATAATTTAAAAGACTTAACTAGATTTTTGAACAGTTTCTACAAACGCTGAAAGTACCTAAAAGGATACTAAGCTTTAATAGTTGAAATGTATTAAAAAGTACAGTCTTTTAAAATCCAAAATGGTATTCTTCACTTCATTTATATGCTATCAGATGAGCTAAATATTAATTGCAAGAAAAAAACTACTTTCCAGTAAGTTTTAAGTAAGGCCTTTATTGTTATTGTTATTGATTGATAACTTACTTGTTTTTACACAATTATCTCTTAAATTCTGTATCTCTAGGGAATGATATTCTAATTATTCAGTGTGTTGATGGTTGTCATGCATCTGCCAGTGTCTGTATTTCTTCACAGACGGATAAAGGGAATTCTCTTCAGTTTTGTATGATCCTTTAAGAGGACAAGAGGGGACAGTTTCCTAGGGCATTAAACAGAAACTGCTATCTCTTTAACCGCTTAGTGTAAGTGCATGAGGTCTTTCACCTCTGTGACCCACAGTATTTGATTAGTACTAAAACTGCATTTGATAAGTGTGTTTAATTTTTAATTTTCATTTTGTTTGTGCATTATTATGCTAAATTTAATTTAGTTTACATCAGCAACATTTCTAGATGTGGCTCTCTTTGGCTGCCTTTCAGTCTCATGGACTATATAAAAAAGTACATAAATTATTAAGTTTAGCATCATTGAAAACATGTGCATCTATGTAAAAATGTCATATATTCAGTGTGGCTACCATCTGTGGTTATGGTAATATAAACCTATAAACGTGCACAATCCTATATATTGATTCAAATAAACAAAATCCACTTGGATCCATAACCTGATATTGTGGTTTGGGTAGGTACCATTTTATTTTGTCAAACATCAAATGGGAAGAGTAATAAAATATACATATTGTTTTGGTTAGTTGACACTTCCCTTCTCTAACAAATGGGATCCACTCTTTAGAGTGAAATAACTAATTCAACATTGTAGATCAATAGTACCAAGGACTTTTCTTTGGTGCTAACACTAGTCATCACTGGAAAATATGCTTTAGTTGTACACATATTGTAATAAAATGCTTGCACTATATTACTAATTGTACCTAGAGTGACATCTCTATACCATTTAAATTAGGGTAGAAGGTAGAAAAGAAACACACGACACACAGAGAGAAAGATACGTAATTTTAGCTGGAAGGAGGGAATGAGATGTGTATTTCTTTATTAAATTATTTTAATTAATTAATTAATTTTTTTGAGACAGAGTTTCCCTCTTGTTGCCCAGGCTGGAGTGCAATGGTGTGATCTCGGCTCCTCACAACCTCCGCCTCCCGGGTTCAAGCAATTTTCCTGCCTCAGCCTCCCGAGTAGCTGGGATTATAGGCATGTGACACCACACCAGGCTAATTTTGTGTTTTTAGTAGAGTTGGGGTTTCACCATGTTGGTCAGGCTGGTCTCGAACTCCCAACCTCAGGTGATCCACCTGCCTCGGCCTCCCAAAGTGCTGGGATTACAGGCATGAGCCACCGTGCCTGGCCTGTTTTTGGCTCTTATAATGATGATTTCAATGGTTATTTCTACATATAAACTCAGTATCAAGCATTCTAAGGACTGGTCAAACTATGTACATATGTACATTTTACTTAGGTTCTTTTTGGCCTCTTCATATGGCAATGATTTTGCCATATTTTTCCTACAGAAAGAGTAGGAAAAATATTGTTTCCGTATCAAGGTTATTTAATGTTTATATTTTATCACTGATAGTTTAGGAGAGGTCCCTTTAGCTTGTATTATAAAATTTAGGATTGTTGTCAAATTTGCAGTAAATTCTACCAAGTGTTCTTCTTTTTTTTTTTTAATAAAGCTTTAAGGTTTCTGCGCATTTCAGATTTTCTTGGACTGTGAAGAGTAACTAATCTCAATTGCCCTACACTCATTAACTAGGGCTTTAGAAGTTGTCTGTGCAAATCACAGGGCTTGTAAAGTAAATTTCATTAGTTTAATGTTGCATTCACCTCTGGAAAGACCCTATGAAATAGCTGTTATTGTTGTTCTCATATTAGAAATAATGAAACTAAGACTTGGAAGCATCAAGAGATTGTCTCCTAGTATCACAGAGCTAGTTATCTGGAGCAGCTTGAATTCTGGGCCAATTTATTTAACCTGATTTCAAGTCATTTGTACTAAACTACTTTGTTCTATGCCCTCCCCAAAACAAGACCTGGGATCAGAGCAAGAGATGGAGAACTGCAATCTTTTTTCTCCCTCACCTTCTTCTTTGAGTAATAGTTCTCAAACTGTTAATCTCAGGATACTTTTATACTCAAAAAATTCATCAAAGGCCCTAAGCTTTTGTTTCTGTGGATTATAACTACCATAACAGAAATTAAAATGAAAAAAATAAATGTACATTTATTAATTCATTTGAAAATAACAATAGTAAACTTACTGTATGTAAATATATATTATACTTTTTATGAAAAATATATTTTTTCCCAACAAACAAGACATTTCGGGAGAAGAGTAGAACCATTTTACATTTTTGTAAATTACTTTAATAGCCTTTTCAGATAATTATAGATAATTTTCTTCAAGATTACACTCAAACCTGAAAAATAATAATTTCATAAAAGCTAGTTGCAATGAGAAATTTAAAACAATTGGCTTATTTTGCACTTTTAAGGTTCTTTTTCCTAATACATAACTTTTCATCTGGAAAATATTGGTCCTTTGAGTTATGCAGACCTTCCAAATGTTAACATATTTTATTATATAATAGCAAACTATCACATTCATTAATATTATCATTGATCTCATCAAAGATGTCTTAAAATTACTGTCAAGCTCACACTGTGGATATAATTTTTCCAAAGTCCTAATTTTTGCCTGAAAGCTCATTTATCAAAGACAACACATGTTATTTTTATTGAGAATACAGGTTTACTTCATTCATTTTTGAGAAAGTATCAGCCAAATATTTAACTCTAAATTATAGGGGTTTTTTTGTCAGTTGTTCTTTCAAGTAAAAATAATTTTACATGAAAAAACAAGTGACCAGTTCAACTTGTAACACAAATAAGAGTGTTTGTGTGTGTGTGTGTGTGTGTGTGTGTGAAAAAATCATTGTAGTTTGTTGTGTGGCAAAATTGTTTTGGGCAAATTTCCCACTTTATTACATACAATATTTAAAAGCATGTATACAAGTGTTGAAATTTAGTAAAATTAATATTTTTTACTGCCTCACCAAGGAAATTCTGAAATTAAACTGGCTTTTTCTTTTTAAGTGCAAGATGGCAAAGAACACAATGACTGCTCTTAGAATTTGACACCACTGTTTTCATTGATACTAATGTGCTGGTAGTTTTTCCCACCATTGCTTTTGTGTTATCAGTGATAATAATGTCAACTAAGTGGGACAGATAAAAATGCAAGAAAAAAACGGAGTAGTGTTAATTAATAAAATATGTTATTTTTATGGGTTTTACAATGTCCATGAAATTTGTTGTTTTCTGTAATTGTAATTTATTCAATTTTTTTCTCATTCTAAATAAATATTTAGTTTTGTACTTAATTTAATATTCTTAATACTGAATTCTTAAGAAGATCTCCCACCACCAAATTATATAATCTTCAGGCTCCAAAATACTTGGATTTGCCCTTGAGTCTCTGTGGTCATTAAATTAAATAATCGATTTAATATTTTAGTGTGTTGTCTAATACAAAGCATTTTATATAAATGTTAACTATTTTATTATTCCTAATGCAAAATAGAGCCACATGATTATTTAACGTTGAAAATTTAATAGCTTTATATAATTGCACATCATATATAAAGATGTAATACAAAGCATTATAGTTCTGTACATAACATCTTTATTATTTTCTACTTATCTGCACTTCTCTAGCTATAATGCTGTGACTGCTTATTACATAGAGGCCTTCAAACCTTAGGCCAAACTTGTGCTTATTTGTGTTCTGTTTAGCATCCCCCCCAGTGATCGTTGCATATGCCTGTTTCCAAGCCAGACTAATATATTCAGTAACATATTCATCGAATATTTATTTGGCACTGGCTACATGCTTCAGTAATACTCCTGGCCTCAAAAAAGATAAAGGTGAGCGATAGAAATATGGCCCTTGTCCTCACAGATCTTATAGTTTAACAAAAACAGAGATGGGAGAGCATAAACAAATAATTAAGCAACTAAGATATGTATTCTGGACACAATTCAAGGGACAATGAAGAAGGATAAGTGAAGGAAAGTTGGCATCATAAAAAAGTGCAAGATTTAGCCAATGGACTAGAGGATAAGACAGTGTTCTAATTCCCAGGAACCAGTAGATAAGGGCCCTTTTTGTTGTGATGTTTCTTTGCTCAAGAATGCCCTTTGCCAATAAGTGCCAGCAAACACCCATTTTTTTATCAAAGGCCCATACTAATGTTCTCTTTTATGAAGCCCATTATGACTCTACCAAGTAATTTGTTTCTTTGATATAGGTGTTTTCCTCATTTATACATGGAGATAATTGCCTTTGATAAATGTTTAGTGCAATGCCTGTCACAAAGCTGTCATTAAATTATTGTTGTTATCATTTATATCATTGTCATTTACATCAATATAGTTTAACAATCTCAAGTACTCTCTGGTGTCATCATTTTCAATTTTCAATTGCAACATTCACAGCATTGTATGCTTCAATAATTACTATTAGTTAAATAATCATTTTGCTATTTACAGATTTGTCGACAAAAGTGAAAGTACTCCTGGTCATGGCCGAGTGCCTGAGTAATGCCACGAGGGTAGGAGTCTCAAAGAAACATAAACTGTTCATTTAAGATGAAAGGATATTCAATTATTCTGCATTAATTGGGTTTCTAAGAAATGTATCATTCTGAAGAAAGATGTCCTTTAATTGGATAAAAAAGGCAGGAAACTATATGGTCTACAGACTTTTCTAACTGTATACTACTTTGAATAAAAACTATCAAAATGAATTCTTTATATATATGTATTTATTTAAGTGATGGACATATACCAATACATTGTACACATTACAAAACATTCATACAATAGGAATAAAAATAATTATTAAACCATATTTTGATGTACTGTCTTTTTAACTTTATTATTAAAAGTATACCATTACTTATCTTTGATGTGACTCTATATTTCAAATGGTCTTGAAAATTTTGGATATTTTTATATAATTTCTCACTATATCTCATGAGATCATAATTGACTTTACATCACAATGTGCAGTTTGAAGAGTTTATACTTGAAGAAGGTAAATCAGCTCTTTTTGTGTCTGTTTTATTTGCGTTTGCATTAGGTAGTAGTATACACATCAGTCTGAGCTTTAACAGATAATTTATTTAATTGGCCATTTACTTTAAAGAAAAATTAATACATACAAGTTGCAATATTGTATTTCTATCATGAGTAAGCCAATGATGCCTACCTTTTTTGGAGACCAATGTCTTAGAATTCTATTTGTCATCTAAAATTAGAAACTATATTATGAGATTTCAAAGCAACTTTTAACACTCAGCAGGCTTGTTGAAAATGTGGGTATTCCCAGGTTCCAACTATCACAGATCCTGTTTCAATAAGCCCTCAGTTAGCTAAGGGATATGCATATTTAATGTATCACTCAAGTTATTCTGACACCCACTTAAAATTGAGAAGTAGAAGATCAAGCTTCTAGAAATGAGCTATGCACTTATTTTGAAAACTCTCCCCTTTGTTTCTTAACCATGATTAGTTGTAGAACTTTTAAATAAAAAATGGCCCACGTTCTCCTCTTGGATGGCAGCAAACAATGGGTGTACAGCTTAGATTTCCACATCCTCTGTACACCCAGGCTTGTGGGTGAAGAACCCTAGGCAAAAGAGTTTGTGGTGGCATCTGCCAGAGGAAGAGAATGTAGATTGTTCTCCAGAGCCCACAGAGGGAAAAAAAAGGAAAGAAAAAGAAATAAAACCAGGAGTCCTTTGGGGAAAGAAGAGGTACCTATGACTAAAATATCACAATTGGTTATGTTGGCTTCACAGACAGTGCCCTTAAGGTATTACAGCTAAAAGTGAACACCAATTGTATTTTACTCATGTTTGTATATCAGACACAATTTTTACCTGATTTATGATATTACTATATTAATATAAAATGAAAGACATTTTATTTTTTTAGCAATACATTACCAATTCTATAGTTACTCTTTATCATATGGTAACTATATGTGATTTCAACTTACTTTATAAATGGAATATATATAGTAAAATTAATTAGATTATAACATCTATTTTAAAATAAGATTTCTAATAGAAGTATACAGAGTCATAACAGATGTAACCACATACAGGCACACACTCACAGGAGATCTACTCTAGGTCCTGTAGGAGTCTTTTAAGGATACAGTTATGATCAAAATATATGCTTGCCATTGAAGAGACAGTGGTGCTGGTGAAAGATTTTCCATAATTCTAAAATTATACATGCAAAGTATATTATATTACTCCCAGCAATATGGTTTAACAATCTCAAACTTTATGAAAGAAAAATCAATAAAAAGTTATTGTGTGAAGTGTTCTGAATTATAGATTATTCACACAGAAATATAGAGCCTATTTAAGTCACCTACAATAGGCTCATAGAATGTTTTCATTAATATTATTCCAAGTTTGTTGGTAGGAAATGTTAAATAAGCAAGGCTTAAATATGCTATCTGATATTAGTAAATTGTCAGTCATCCCCTCCACAAATGTTTGTTTGCTCCTAACTGTAATAATAAAATAATCAGTCTTTTAAAATATTTTACTTTAGTTTGCCTTATTCTTCAAGGTATCATATTCAAATACAACTAGTATTCTGTCCTAGATGTTCTGAGTCAGATCTGAATACCATGTGTTGTCGCTGTGTCTCTAAACAATTCATTCTGTCACTGACACTTTGGTTCCTTGGGCTATGTCAACAAGTCAGCCTAGAAAAATTTCCATAAAAAATACATATAGGTGGCAGAGTTTCAGGTTCTTTTTTTTATCTCTACAGAAATTTCTACTTACCAATTTATGTTAAAATTCTAGGCACACCACCTCTTCCCCAGGGGGAAACAAAAAATGTTTATTGGCACTCTGTCTTCTCTCATTTCAATTCACAACTTATGAATGGGTCAGTCATATGATTATTGGGAGAACTGATAGTGGTCTCTGATTTAAAAAAGTCTGAGATTATAATGTCAGTTCTGCACCTTGCTTACTGTGTAACTTTGGGCAACTAATTAAACTTCTCTGGATTTAGCTTTCTAGTGTGTAAAGTTAGGAAAGTAGTAACACCAGTCTTTAAAAGATAATATGGATGTTATGGGCTTTATCAACTCTAAAAAAGACTACAAATTTAAAAATAATACATTACTCTTGCCTGATAAAGAAACAGTGCTGTTTGAAAGACAACTATCTAGACAGTGTTGACAGAGAAGGAAAGGAGCTCTCATTGTTTCTTTGATTCAAACAGAGTTATCTCTTAAACCAATGGTACAATCAGTTGGTTCAGGTCAGAGGGGCCTGGTCTGGGCCCAACTACATAGAATCATGTTGCACAAACTGCAGGACAAAGAGTTCAAAACAAAAGTGGATCAGAGCAGTGAATACATCAGAGCAGTAAACTGAACTTTATTTTTTTATAGGGTTGGGGTCAGGTATAACAGTGATGAGGGAGTCCAAAGGACCTTGGCCTCAGATCTTTTCAAGCAGACATGTGCTCCAATGTCATGACCCCAGAACAGAAACAGACAAAACTAGCATAGATCCCACTGAACCACTAGGAAAGGAATGAAGAGTCCATGTGTAAACTATCCATTCTTCAACTAGGCAATTTTATTTTGGACAGTGTTTGCCTAAACAAGAGAGAGAGAATAAGGAAAATATAAGTAAAAAGCAACTCAGTAAAGAATATGATTAAAAGGCACACCAAGATGCAAAAGTAGGGGAAATAGATATTTAGGTAACACTCTGTTGTTTGAAGGAGAAACTGCATCTTTTTAAAGGTTAAGACTTCAATATATCCTCACTTTACTACTGAGAAAACCAGACTTTAAAATAATAGATCAGATACTAAAGTTCACATACTGACCAGTATTCAAATCCATATATTCTTTTCTGGTGTCGAACACTGTGTTCCTGAAACCTGTGTTATCGTATCTGAGATGATTGTAAAGATGTTCTCATTTGGTGGTCACCAGTGATAGTGTTTATTATGTTTAGTGCTCTCAAAATACAAGTAAATATAAAACAGATAGCTAAGTATGCAATAGCTTATATTATAGTCACTCACATGAATCATACACACAGACACTTAACAAACAAACAGGGTGTCTCATATATAATGTCAAATAATGTAATGGGTATCTTTAAGAGAAAGAAAAGGAAAAATCTGCCTTAAAATAAGCTTAACAATCAATGTTATGAATAGAACAAAAACTGTGAAGGATTAATAGCATTGACTTAAATGTCAAATTCTCCTTTGATAAAAAAACCATAGTGTATAATTATAGAATTTCAATCTAGATTGTTTTATGACACTCAAATTTATCACACATAGGTTAATATGTATATTAACCTAACTTGCTATTGAGCAAGTCTTTTAGGAAGGCAAGAAACACATAATAATCATTGCAGATAATAAAATTGCTGAAGGCTGCAGTGAGGTTTAGAAATCCCCAATCAAATTTAGTTCTCTATTCTCAAGATATGTACATTACTAGACCAATTTCTTTCTTCTTTTTTTTTTTTTTTGAGACGCGGTCTCGCTCTTTCGCCCAGCCCGCAGTGCAGTGGCGCAATCTCGGCTCACTGCAAGCTCCGCCTCCCGGGTTCACGCCATTCTCCTGCCTCAGCCTCCCGAGTAGCTGGGACTACAGGCGCCCGCCACTGCGCCCGGCTAATTTTTTGTATTTTTAGTACAGACGGGGTTTCACCGTGTTAACCAGGATGGTCTCGATCTCCTGACCTCGTGATCCGCCCGCCTCGGCCTCCCAAAGTGCTGGGATTACAGGCGTGAGCCACCGCGCCTGACCAAGACCAATTTCTTAATACAAATTTCTTAATACATATTTTTACTTCTAGAATATACACCCTTAAAATTAGCAAAACATCTGAAAGTCTTTACCTCTTGCAAACTTATTTTGCTACCACTTACTAACCCTGAGAAGTTAAACATTTCTTTATACGTATGCCTTTGAAGGTGATTTGATATTTTATTTAAATAAAGCTGTTTTCAAAGTAGCTAAAGGTAAAATTGGAATTTTTCATTTAAATTTCAAATTAACATGAAAAAAAAATCCAAGCTGGGTGTCTGGTAATATGCAGAAAACTAATCATTCCAATGCAATGGCAATGAATATATGCATAAAAGACTATAAAACACTATACATATATTACATATATTTGTGTATGTACATAAATATATGTATATACTCTGTTATTTTCCATGTTTGTTTTGTTTTCCCACTACGGTTTTTGTTTTAAAGATGGATTCAAGTAGTTTACTTTTCTGTGTGTGGAGTATATTCACTGTTTTAAAAGTATGGCCAGAATTAATTGATTTCTTTAAAGTTAACTTGAGAAAATATTAATCTCCCCAACCTTAACTGGTCAAGGCATAAGCCACCCTCCGTGTCTGCTTCACAGAAAGGAAGGCATTGCCCTGCACTTTAGTCTTTAGCAGAGATACTATACTGCACTAGGAGTTCATCATCAACAAAGAATGTGACCCTCAGTCAGGACCTAGGAGATAACTATGAATTTGTACTTCTGCTGTCTCCACCATGCTATTTAGTGGAGATGAGGAAAGGACTTATGAAAATATCAAGATCTCTTGAAAATTATTTAAGGGTCACACAGAGCGGGAGAAAATTTTCGCAAACTATCCATCCGACAAAGGACTAATATCCAGAATCTGCAAGGAAAACAAACAAATCGGTAAGCAAAAACCAATCCGATCAAAAAGTGGGCTAGGGTCATGAATAGATGATTCCCAAAAGAAGATATACAGATGGCCAACAAACATATGAACAAATGCCCAACAGCCCAACATCACTAATTGTCAGGGAAATGCAAATCAAAACCACAAGGCAATACCATCTTACTCCTGCAAGAATGGCCACAATTAAAAAAAAAAAATAGATCTTGGTGTGAATGTGGTGAAAAGGGAACCCTTTTCCACTGCCAGTGGGAATGTAAGCCAGTACAACCACTATGGAAAAGAGTATGGAGATTCCTTAAAGAACTATTAGGTTGGTGTGAATGTAATTGCAGTTTTGGCCATTTTAATGACAAAACCACAATTACTTTTGCACCAACCTAATAAAATTAGAACTACCATTCAATCCAGCACTCCCACTACTGGGTATTTACCCAGAGGAACATAAGTCATTATGTGAAAAACAGACTTGTACAGTCATGTTTATACCAGGACAATTTGCTATTGCAAAAATATGGAACCAGCTCAAATGCCCATCAGTCAATGAGAGGATAAATAAAATATTATATATATATGTGTGTGTGTGTGTGTACACCATGGAATACTACTCAGCCATAAAAAGGAACAAAATAATGGCATTAACAGCAAGTTGGATGGACTTGGAGATGGTTATTCTAAGTGCAATAACTCAAAAATGGAAAACCTGATATTGTATGTCCTCACTTATCAGTGGGAGCTAAACTATGAGGATGCAAAGGCATAAAAATAATACAATGAACTTTGGGGACTCGGGGAGGGATGGGAGGGGGTGCAAGATAAAAGAGTACACATTGGGTACAGTGTACACTGCTCAGGTGATGGGTGCATCAAAATCTCAGAAATCACCACTAATGAACTTATCTGTGTAACCCCCCCGTTCCAAAAAACCTGTTGAAAAAAAAAAGTCTTAAGAAATAATGCAAAGAAAAGAATCACACACTACAATTCCAAAGCTGGCAGGCAAAGTCAGACAGACACAGGAAAAACAAACTGGAAACAATTTTTATTACATGTTGTTGTCACGTGGCAATACTACCTTGTTGTAAAACAAATATATCAATTTTCAAATGAAAAAAATTATTTAAGGGTCAACAGTTTATTTGTGTAGCTTCTTGATAACACTTTATAAAGAAAGCTACATTATTTACTTAGAAGAGCACTGGGATTATTTTTGTAATTCCCATAACACACACACAGGTCTGTTTATAAAATTGCTGAATATTAGAGCTTGAAGGAAACTTAGAGATTATTTTACCGTTGTTTGTATTTGTAGGTGAGCAAACTGAAGTCCAGATAATTTAGATAACTCTTCTGAACACCTGCAGCAAATCTTGAAGTCCTGAGGCCAATTCCCAGTGCTGTATTCTGCATTCCAGAGCACAATTCGTCTTCTTGGATAAATGGTAGTCCACCTTGCAACTTAGACTACATCACATCATTTGTTAATGGAACTATGTAATAGGAAAGTTATGGCTGAAATTAATTATGGAATTCACCTAATGGAACTTATAACTTTGTAGGCAAAAAAAGTGAGGTCAAAAAAAGTTGTGTAAAATAAAAAGGAAACTGCCTAAAGTAACAGTGTTAGATGAATGTGCATATTTTATCAACTAGTTAAGCATTAGCTAAATCATGTAACAACCTTGTCATATCTAGCTTCATCTTTTTGTTTTGAGTTATTTAAGTGTCATCTTCCTAACTTTCACTAGAAATGGTCATCTAATTATCTTTCGCCCTACAATGCTAATAAACATATAGTCAAATAAAGCTGGCAAAACTGGCAGCCTTTAAAAGCAGAGATGCCTATCCTCTATGGCAACATTTTTAAAGCCTTGTTTTATATTGATAAGTATAAAAATCTCATTTTCTTTCTTCCTTACCACAAGATGCATATATTTATCCCAGAAGATTTTGTCCAGTTTCATTTTGAGTAGTTTGTATCATGAAAACAATACATTTGTTTCATTTTCGAAATACAAAAGTATTATGTTGTCTGTGTTTTTCAAACCATACAATCTGTGGACTTTCCTTTTTGAGAATTGCTGCTCCTGATTTTCTTTTATATATATATATATATATATATATATATATTTTATTATACTTTAAGTTCTATTTTCTAGTGGAAATCAGAACAAGCTGTGTTCTTCTGGTCTGTGATCCTTCCTCTTCTCTTTCCTCTTTTCCTGTTTTCTTTTCCCCTTCTCCTTCCTCTCTCTCTCTTCGTGAACAATTCAGACTCCAGCCTTTAGGTGATATGGGGCACAGTAAGAAAAGTACACGCTCACTTGGAGATGCAGCCTGGTGATGGATGTTAGAAGCCTATGTTTAATGAGGAGGTCTTCCAGGTGGAGTGGCTGGAGTGGCCTGGTGTGTGGGGCATCAGTATAAAGTTTGCTGAACTGGCTATTAAGAAGCCATACTTAACCAGATTGAAAGGTTAAAAGATTTTCTAGATAACTATCAGCAATTTTGATTTAGGTACATATCCTATCTTAATTGACAGAAAAATTGAGATGAGCCACCTACAGACGGCTAAACTAAAAGAGCACGCTGTAACACACGCCCACTGGGGCTTCAGCTGTAAACATTCACCCCTAGACACTGCTGTGGGGTCAGAATCCCACAGGTCCCTGCCTGTGTGCTCCCTCAGAGGTATGAGCAGTGGAGTATTGAGGAAGCGAGCCACACCCCACATCGCACCCAGCCGGGGGACAAGGGAACCTTTCCCATTTCAGTTTCATATTACAAACATAATTTCTTAAGAAAGATTATATTACCTTGAAAGTTTTACATACTATACTTTACAAATACAATAATATAAAAATATAGTATATAGGACTATAAAGCCTCCACATTGCACTAATTTTCTAAATTACACTTACGACTTCTCTTTCACTAATCCATCATTAAGCTATCAAAATCCTTGTTTAGCTCCTCCCCATCAAATTCCCATATTTTTTAACAAACACATTATTAGTACATTTTCTTATAGTATTAAGTCTGTTTAACATTTAGGGCTTTCATATGTTTTATTCACTCTCTCCACTGTAAATAGTCTTTACCAGCTTGAATTTATATGACACTTCGTTCAACAAAACCTCTTTTTTTCTTTTGCTAGTGTGCTCATGAGTTTGGTTTCAAATGAACCTAACACATACTCCTTTCATCCTTGTTTTTGAGGTTTGACAAAATAAAATTGCAACTTCATGCTGCAGGTAAAAATACTAATAACTTCAATGTTTTTTCAACTTCAATCCAGAGATAATGCAGTATCCATATTTTTTATAAAACTAGCATATATGCATTCTTATTAAATGACATACTCATTGTATGGTTGGTAAGCCCCCTTTTTTACTTAAATATGTAATTAAACTATGAAAGATAGCAAATTTTACTTTGATTTTTGTGGTTGTGGAAACACATTAGATAATATATTTGCAGGTTTTGTGGTACTTGTGGTAACAACAGGATTGTGAACTCATAGTTTGTTTTGGTGGATAGTCACATTCAAGAGAAAGGCAGTTTTCCAGTTTCCACATTGAAAAGTAAGATGAGGATTTTTTTTTTCTTAGTCTTCATGTATAAGAAATGTCTTTGTTCCAACAAGTCGAAGTTGCATAAAAATAATTAGTATTGTTTAAAGTGAGGGTTAAACACAGCCTCCTTTATGGAATAGAAACTTTACTGACTACAAGGCAGATATTTTCAAAGTGCATGCCACGTAGTTCTTTATTGAGTTTATATTGTGGAAATTTATGGTACTGTAAAGATTTATCTATACATCAGTGGATAACTGATGGTAAATGCAAAGCCCTGTGGTTTCTTTTAAAGCATGTGCATTAAGCACAATGACCTTTATGTGCTTTCAAATAAAAATAAGATTGAATTGTAAAAGCAGTAATTGAGATCCCTTTCCACGGTTTATTTTCTTGAAAAATGATATTGAGTTAATTGACTCTTTTTATCCTTTGTATTCATATTTTTGGCTGAATAGTATTTATTCTGCTGGAAAGTATTTCTGTAAATATTATAAATGTACTCTCTATGAAATATAAGGATTAGGGCTAAACCGTAAGAACATAATAAAAATATTCACATCGGCCTCCCAAAGGGCTGGGATTACAAGCGTGAGCCACCGCGCCCGGACGGATCACGAGGTCAGGAGATCGAGACCACGGTGAAACCCCGTCTCTACTAAAAATACAAAAAATTAGCCGGGCATGGTGGCGGGCGCCTGTAGTCCCAGCTACTCGGAGAGAGGCTGAGGCAGGAGAATGGCGTGAACCCGGGAGGCGGAGCTTGCAGTGAGCCGAGATTGCGCCACTGCACTCCAGCCTGGGTGACAGAGCGAGACTCCGCCTCAAAAAAAAAAAAAATAAAATAAAATAAAAAAAAAATAAAAATTCACATCACTATCCTTTGAAACACTGTAAACCTACATGATGCCATGGTCTCAATGTTTGGGTCTCCCAAAATTTCTATGTGGAAAGGTAACCACCAATGTCATGTTAGGAGATGGGAACAACATTGGGAGGTGACTGGATCATAAGGGCAGATCCCTCATGACCAGGATTAGTGCCAGTATAAAGGATACCCCAAAGAGCTGCTTTGCTTTTTCTAACATGTGAGGGCACAGAAAGAAGGCACCATCTATGAACCAGGAAACAGGCCCTCACTAGATGTTGAATATGCCAGTACCTTAATCTTGAATTTCTCAGCATCCAGAACTATAAAAAATAAATTTCAGTTGTTTATAAGCTACCCAGTTAATAGTATTTTGTTATAGCAGCACAAACAGACTGAAATGCGTGGCATCTAATTTGAAAACATGCATGACAAATATATAAAATATATGTAATATATGTATGAATATATTTAATATCAGGTCTGCAGAAAAAATTACATTCTTTTAGTAGAAAACAAATGTATGATGAATTTCATAAGTTAGAATTCTGTGCACTATTTTTGAAGAAATTTTCTAAGTTGGACCTTATTAATCATAGTGCAATTTCTTCCACATTGTTTGTACAATATTATAAAAATCTCTCACTCCTTGCGGTCAATCACATTTTCCATGGCGAATCACACTGGAACAAAGATTAACATTGGCAATAATATATGACTCAAGTAATTTAGAAAATAATAAATTGTTCTTGCTTCCTCTGTTAATTTTTATATTGATCAACTTGGTATAGAGACTAAGAAAATCTTAGTTTCTAATATTTGTTATCAAAGTATATGACATTGGCCAATAGCACAATGTTAGACTGTACTTTTTATAAATTTTATGAAGAAAAATGACACATATCTCCCTTAAAACTGTGACTTGTGTATCTTTTACTTTTTATGTGTTTGTCATACTGACAGATATTCTGAGGTTTTCTATTCTTGTTTTTCTTGTCAAACATCTGCATGAAAAGCCAGTAAGTATTCTGCACACTACAAAGTCATGGTTAAATAATTTCAAACTGTGCAGATAAAAATTGGGAAAGAAACACAATCATTCAGATATTTTCTACACTACGCCAATTTTCTGAATGCTAATTTTATTTTCATTTTTTAAAAATATTTTATCATTCACTAAGCAGTATGTTTATTAAAAAATAGAACAAATCAGGGATAGGAAGAGAGATATGTAAGACTTCACAAATATCTACTGGTACACAGTGGTGTAATATTTACTTCCAATATAAGATCTGGAAATCTCATCAGATAACCTATGTTGATGCCCTCCAGGCCATAGAGTCAAAATTCTATTCTTTCTTTGTGTAATCTCTTGATTGTATTCCTTCCTTGATCACACACATTTTCTGCATTTTTTTTTTTTTTACAAAAGAGCTGGTAATCCATAATTTTTCTCATCCTTTATCTTATCTCATCTGTTTTTCTTATTGTTTTATGACATCTTAAAACTGCTATTTTGTGATTTCATTGTTGATGAAAGTCATAAGAGAATTATGAAAAAGACAGAGAGAGAAGAAATCATGTACACATTTTTAATTCATTGCTCTGGGATTAGAAAGAAACAACAACAGATAAAACCTGTTTAATGTCTGTGTCTTGTGGCCTGTTTTCTTACAATGTTGGTAATCCCAAAGGACAATTAAGTACCCCAGTTTATAAAATGCTTTACCTAGCACAGCATACTCTATAAGTTTCCATAAAGTGAAAGAACTTCTAGACATTGTTTCAATGATTTTTTTTCTTTCAGTCCTAAGTAAAATAAAACCTCAGTTAATCACCTTGTCTCTGAAAACTGCATTTCTTATTTTCATTGTGTTTATTTACCATAAGAAGATATACTAAGTTGTAAAGTAGAGCCTCTGCATGTTTAATAAAAAGAAAATATGACACCATATTTTAGAAATCTTGAAACAACATGTAATTGTAAGCCTTCAGAAGATAAACAACTTTAAAAAAATTATGAGACAAAATTTTTGTCTTAGATTCTGATATCATCTCACTCAGAGTACTCCAAATGCTTTTAAAAATATAATTGAAAGGCTATATTAATAAAAAAACTGTCTTGATCCATTGCTATTTTTTAAAATACCCGCCAATAACTGAATACTTTAGTTCAATAAAATTATTTAAAAAATTCTCCATATTCAATAAGAGCATTTCATGGAATTAGGGTTTCTACACCATTGGATCTTATCTACAAAAATGGTCATGGCTCTAATAACTATTTTTTATAAAAATATTATTGCTAAACTCCAAAAATTACATATACTGTTTGTTAACAAGTATCTAACTTTAATATGAGTGTAACTTTAAGAGTCCTTGATGAAAACCAAAGAAAATGAATAAAATTTCAGTCTCATTTTATCTTAGCAGCATTCAAAATGAAACACTGGAAATGATTAGATATAAATTCCCTTCTAATAATAGAACTTTGCACATTTTGCATATTTTGCATTTTCCCCTCTACTTTACTAACATGTCTGATCCAATTTATTTCTAATCCCTTGCTTCTCCTTTTCCTGTTCTTCATTCTTCATTCTGTCTCAACTACCCACTTTGCCAACCTTCTACTTACTTTTCATTCCATCTTTTTGAAAATATTTTTAAGTAAGCTCCAATGTACTTCTGCTTTTCAAAATAAAAGAAAAAAACTCCTCTTAACTGCTTTAAATAAAACTCAGTTTTCTTGAATGGTAAAACTCTCACACATTTTTCTTCTGCAGTTTATTTAATGATATCCAATTAGAATGAATATTTTGTGCCTTGCCAATCTCTTACTACTTCCAGATAAATGTGCAGCAAAATAGCTTTGATTATATCCATATTTCTACATCTTAATCAATACTCTCCTTTTCACATTGTTCACTTCTTCCATTCTCTTGAATCAGATTTTTGCTACCATGACACTTCTCTGTGTCTCATTTAGCCACTCTTCACTCAGCTTTTTAGAGGCTTTCCAGAATCAGATGCCTCTGCTTATGACCAGCCATTTCAATAATGGCATTGCTTGAACACTTACTATTACCTTAACCAACTTTACCAATATCCAAACTTGGGATATCTCTACAACATGTTTCTGTGTTGTTGATTTTGAGCTGCACTTTGGATTCAATGCATATACATGGGATCAATCCTCCAAGGATCCTCAGTGTTTACAGTTTCAGGAGTGTTTCACATAATTTTTATATTCTACAATTATTCCTCACCCTCACTAAAACAGTCAGCATATCTCATAACCTACATTGTAGAGCTTGAAGTCGTCCAATATGAAGTGTTTTCATTTCCCTTTTCCTCGATATCTTTCCAGTTTTACTTATTAAAAGTACATCCCCTATTAATGTGTTGAATCCTCCTTGCTCATTTACTTTGAATTTTAATTTGTTAATATCCATACTTCTTCCATGGTCTTTAGATCTCCTCTCTTACTTGGCTGTTTGCTCATTTCCTGAATGTATGCTTAGTTCATCCCTGCATTAAAATGTCTTCTACTTTCTCAAACCTTCTACTTCCTCATGCAACCATTAAACTAGTCTGCTTCCTCCCCATGTGGAAGAACATAATGGAGTAATTTCTACCTGCTTCTTGCATTTTTTATATTCCCATTTGGCTTTCCTTTCATACTCAGTTGCCAAACCAACAAACTCAACAAGAACACCAACTTCCCTCTAATAGTGGGCTTTACTCCCAGTTCTTGAACACTTTGAGCTTAGTTTCTGTAATAGTTTACACTTTCTTGTCTTTGAGGAATGTGTTTTCTTGGTATGTAGATGTTGTTTTCTTTAAACGTTCTTTTCTAGTTCTCTCAGTGTGACTGTTTTTTGTTTTCATTTTTCATTTGTGTCTTCTCAGGTCTCTTCCTTTCTCTGTCTTAAATGTAGACAGTGCCAGGATTCTATCCTTGGCTTTCTCTTCCTTTGTATCCAACCCTTTTACTATGCTGTAGCATCTACTTTATTGTCCGTATCCATCTTGATATGTTATGATTATTGACAAATCAACATCCACAATGACAAATTAATCATTAATTTTCCTGAAATGGATATTCCATTCTTTATTTTTTAAAACTACTGTATGTTTTTTAGAAAGCATCCAAGTGTTGAAATCTCCAAATCATCATTGAATTATTCCAACCCTTCTTGTTAAAATTAAGTATGAAGTCTCGTAAAATCAATCTTTGCTTTTTTTTTTTTTTGAGACAGAGTCTCGCTCTGTCACCCAGTCTGGAGTGCAGTGGCACGATCTTGGCTCACTGCAAGCTCTGCCTCTGGGGTTTACGCCATTCTCCTGCCTCAGTCTCCCGAGTAGCTGGGACTACAGGCTTCTGCCACCACGCTCGGCTAATTTTTTGTATTTTTAGTAGAGACAGGGTTTCACTGTGTTAGCCAGGATGGTCTCGATCTCCTGACCTTGTGATCCGCCCGCCTCGGCCTCCCAAAGTGCTGGGATTACAGGCAGTGAGCCACTGTGCCAGGCCTGGGGTTTCTTATACAGTAAGAACGTGTTAAAATTGTATTCTTTGCATTTTTCCATCTTTTGTTTCATACAAACTTTCTTTAAGTCAGTTAGAGGCATTCACATTGGCTAAGGGAAAAGTGGAACTGTTTTAGGCAGAGTAAAAAGAGGAAAACCATTTTTTTCTTAAAAAACATGGTCACTGTATATCAAAAAGAGTGTTAGAAGAAAGTAGTAAATAAAGTTTATGCAAAAATTGTCAAATTCCAGTGAAAATGAAAAAGATTCATCCACTCTATTTAATGGACTAGGAAATAAGTGGATGATTACCAGGGTTGGGACAGAAAACAGATATGGGAATATGATCTGGAGGCAGAAGTGTTGGCTATGAAAAATAAGTGCATTTGGCATTGGGAGGAGGAGTGAGTTGGCCTCAGAAATGAACTGTCCCTCAGCCTATCAGTGCTGGGGAATCACATGGAAGCTAGGCCAATATTTTCTTGTGCCATTATGTCATTATGTATTATGTCATTGCTTGTTAGCTTTGTAAGACTAATTATTGTGGGGTGTGAGCTCAGGATTGAAAGTTGTCTGCAAATCACCATTACATCATCCAGAAGAACAACCACTTAGTCTGGAACATTTGGCTAACCCTCATCTGAATTGTCCTGTTTTTCTAATAATTCAGGACATTTGTAAGAACCTCTAACAAATGATTGATAGACTTCCGCTAAAAAAGGTGGTGGCAGTGTAGAAAGAAAAAGCTTGGTATTTATGCTTGGGCAAGGTGGGATAATATCCTCCTGCATACAGACCGTGATACAAGCATCATTAGCTTGTGAATCTTGTGCAACTAAGTTTAATTGCGGACAAAATAGCACCCCTAAATGAGAAGAAATAATCTCTTTTTCTCTTTTATTGTTGTATCATTTTTTTCAGGGGATCCCTGGATTGCCATGAGAAAGAGTTAGGCCTCTCCTGAAATATTGATAGTAGGAATACCTACCAGCTAGGAGTGTACAGGTGGAGGTTAGAGACTTCCTTAAAATCAAACTAGATAAATATGAAACTTTTATAAAAAGTGAAATCTATTGAAACAAATAAACAAGCTAGTAAACTAGCTCTCTTGGGAATATCTGCTGTGCTATGCTGTGCCAACTAAATCGTGGTTCTAATGCAACTTCATGCGTTTATATGCCTGGCCATTAACCCTTTATGAGTCCCTATTTCTGAATGGAGAGGGAGGGACATAGAAAATCATCCTTAAACTTGTCCCTACCCTCTAGCAACATCACACAATCCTCTTTAAATCGTCTTCATTCCCTGAGAAGGGAAAGAAAATCTACATTTAAGTTATTAAATTTAACGGTAGACCTCTGCTCATTGTCAAACATATTTTCTGACCAAGGAGTAAATATGATTTCACCCTGAGGACATTATTTTGAGGAAATCATTTTTCCTATTACTGAAAAAATGTATTGATGTTATTTTTGGAAAAAACTCTTCAATGCCAGGTGAAATGGTTTTGAACAATGGCTAGCGTGAATGAAAAAAAAAAAGATGTTACTTGAATGAAAAGTCAATTTAGGAAACAGAGTACACTGTTGAAATGCTGGAATGGCTCAGCCTTTGAGATGATTAGTACCCTCAAATGAAACTGGTTTCCAGTGATCAAGTTAGAATGTGTGAGTAGCCTTGAGTAAGTTTCCATGTATAGAATTAGAGAGTAATACTGCCTTACTTCTAAATCCTTACCAGAAGGCAAGGAAACTCTGCACATACGTGATTAGGCTAGATAATCCCACGAGAAAGCACAGAGCAGAAAATGAGTAGACAGATAAGTACCTGGAACCTCAGTTTAGTCTGGCCTTCACATCATGTTTACCTGGACAGCATAATGTGGAACTCCTGCCCTCCCGTACTTTGTTGTTATTAATAGTTGTGTCAAAAGTGAATAAAGATGGTGTTTGTAATCATTTTGCATGTGGAAGTCAGCCTGGTTTTACCAGTTTTATCTGATTGCTGATGTTGAATAAGAGATACCAATACAAGCAAGAATAAAAACAGTAATAGAAGCTTCTCCTACAAAACAATATGCCAAACTTCAGAAACATTTTCGTTGTGAAAGACAAAGGAAGGTTTTGGAGCTCTTCCAGATTAAAAGAGACCAAAATGACATGGCAACTCACAGCAACATAAGAGCCTGAACTGGGTCCAGATCAGGGGAAAATGCCATTAATGATGTTATCAGGATAACTGTCTATAACCTGAATGAAGAAAGCACACTAGACAATATAATTTTATCAATGTTTAGTTTCCTTAGTTTGATAATGTTAGAGAATGTATTCTTGACTTTCGATATTACAAACTGAAGTTTTTGATGGTAAAGAGGAATGCAGTCTACAATGTTTCTCTTTATTGCTTCCAGCATAAAAACAAAACAGCTTCCACTGAAGCTTTTCAGGGTTTTGGAAGCAGAGTGGGTGTGCTCCCTGAGATCCCCAGAAAGGCCACCTGCCAAGATGAAGGGCTTAATAACTAATTTTTATCTGTTATCTGTGTAGTGTCCCTGGGCAATACTTGAAGATTGTGAGAAAGAAATCAGAAATGGATGCACCTTCAGTAAAGTGCTGGAAGAGATAAAAGACACTAAACTTCCTGAGAGAAACTAAAGTAGCTTCCTATCATACTGTCCACTAGAATGTTTTTTCCTCAGGCCAGACTGAAGGCAGCTGTGAAGCAGAACCATTGGGAGATAAATGAGAGATTGAGAGATCAGTGGTCCTATTGCAAATGACCACTGTACTGGAGTTGCTCACGAGCAAATATCTGAGCCATCTCCACCAGCACTTGCTTGAGGTCTGCACCTACAGAGCTTTTAAGCTCAGAAAAGCTCAATAAAAGCTCAGAAAAATTTATGAAAGGATTATAAAGTGAAAACTTTTTACTCTCAATCTTGCATACAGAGAAACAGATATCCAGTGTAAAATTAGTTTTCCAAAGAATAATGATAAAAGGAAATAACAGGTGTGTTAAAGGAACTAAAATGGTCTTGACAGTTTTAAGAAATAATGAGGCAAATAGTATTATTCACTTTAATTATTCCATTTACGATTTATAGCTTGGCAAAACAAACTGAAAAATAAGGGAAAGGAGGAAGAGTCCCTTTGCATCACTGCCCAGATTTCTGTCAAACATGTCTAAGCACAGGTTTTATCAACCAGGGCTGGCTAGCAGCCGTCGGGGTTTCAGATAAACACTGATTCCTAAGGAATTTCTCAGCAGCTTGGGGAGTGAGCTGTTTGCACTGGAGCTGACACAGGTGTGTATGTCATTAACCCCAACAAGATCTTCAGACAGAGAAGCCATATATAACTGTCTAAGCACTGCTCAGTAGCACCTCTGGGCATAGTAAGGAAGAGAATAATAGTGTTGGTGTATGGTATTATTTTCCCTTTCTAGAAAAATTTTCTGTCTGAGATGATCACAACTCTGCTACTATTAGAAAACATATATATATATATATATATATATATATACTTATATACACATTATTTCTCTTCCAAATTTTCTTATAGTGGTATGTTCTGAATGTGTAAAAACAATTCTTGTCTAACAGAATTTGAGTGTCTTACCAAGTATGTTGTCAGGGGTATTTATAAGGCAAATATTGGGTGCTCTTGTCTTATTCATCAGTAATTTAAAAATCTAATTTTTCAGAAAAAGATCTAGAACACTGATTAGTGGACAATACAAAAAAGATCATTAGTTTGCTGATTTCACCATATAACCAAGCCTTATCAACTGAATTACTATTTCTCAGAGGGAAAAGGAAGGTAATGTTTAAAAGAGGATCTCTGTTCAAGGGAATAATTTTTCCTTATTCTTGATATTGGAACAGAACCCAGCTAAGGATTTGGAGCCAATTGAAATGGTAAAATGTATAATATGGGTGAAAGATAAAGCAATTTATATTCATAAAAATATTTAAGAAAAAATAGAGGTCATGATTTTTAAGCATAAGTGAAGGAATTATCCTAGAATAATGTGTGTATCAGAAGGTGAAAATGGTGACTATGTAGGTACAATTTCATGCCAAATATCTGTTTTCTCCGTAAGTAGGAAGGGAATACCACTGCAGGTCTGAGTGAAGCCAGTCTTAGGAGCATGGCAGGCTGGAGTTGAAGGGAATAGGAGAGGTGGCTGGCATTTTATTTATAGAAACATCCTAATTTCTTCAATCTCTAAGCTTAAAAATAACAATTTCTCTTTATTAAAAATTTCCTAGTTTATGACTTACTTCTGTACAACTAAAATCTTGTAAGGCTCCGTTTGAGACCTTATGCCATTCCACTTTATTTATCCCCAATTTTCATATGTAACTTCAGACATCCCAGTAGTTAGGTATAAGGCAGTTACACACTGACCCCTCTAACTGGCTTTCAGATATCAAATGAGCTACCATGAGCAGAATTATGACCATTTCAAGCTGTTTGCTAGTGACACTACCTGCAACCCAAGAACTCCTTTTTGTAGGTCATTATATTTATCAAAACGCTTGCATTTGTTGGCTAGATGATTTAATATTTTATTTATTTATTATTTATTTATTTATTTATTTATTTATTTATTTTGAGATGGGGTCTCGCTCTATGTATGTATGTATGTATGTATGTATGTATGTATTTATTTATTTTGAGACGGGGTCTCGCTCTGTCACCCAGGCTGGAGTGCAGTGGCATGATCTCGGCTCACTGCAACCTCCAACTTCCGGGTTCAAGCAATGCTCCTGTCTCAGCCTTCTGAGTAGCTGGGACTACAGGCACGAGCCACCACGCCCAGCTAATTTTTGTATTTTTAGTAGAGACGGGGTTTCACCATGTTGGCCAGGATGGTCTCGATCTCTTGACTTAATGATCTGCCCGCCTTGGCCTCCCAAAGTGCTGGGATTACAGGCATGAGCCACCGCACCCAGACAACATTTTAATTTTTAATGCTTTGTTTTGTACTTTTATAAAATTATTGGTATGCAGAAAAATAAAAATAATGCCACTAGTTTTAAAAATCATCTCATAAAGTTAATATGATGAGATAAAGCAGAAATAATGAAACAAATATTTGGTGTTTTAAATAGTGAACCTTTAACTATCAATTGCATTCTAATTTGAATTAAGCCAGATAATGTATCAATTTTGAGTAAAGTACACAAGCTAAAGAACAAGCACAAGATGCCAGAGCTAAAGAATTTTTAAAAATGTGTAAAGGAGGAGGGAGTGTTAATAAATTTTAATTTTTATGTATTGTGTATTAACACGCATTTGAAATAGTACAGAGATTTGTTGTATTTTTTACCCAGTTTCTTCAATAACTTTTTGCAATAATATACTACAAAATCAAACCAAGAAATTGACATTGGTGAAATTCATTGGCATTATTCAGATTTCAACAGTTTTCATGCACTCATAATTAAGAGATTGAATAATTCTTTTTTAAATTAATAAACTTTTCTAGAGCAGTTTTAGGTTCACAGCAGTATTTGGCAGAACATACAGGTAGAATTCCCATATACCTCTGTCTCTTAAACACCACAACCTTCCTCACTATCAATATCCCAAACCATAGTGATAAATTTGTTACAATCAATGGAAGTACATCTACAAATTATTGTCAACGCCCACAGTTTACATGACGATTTACTTGAGGTGGCGTACATTCTATGGATTTAGATCAATGTTATAATGACTCCTATCCACCATTGTAGTATCATACAGAACAGTTTATCTGCCTTACAAATTTTCTGTGATCTGCATCCTCATACCTTTCTGTCTGCTAACCTGTGGCAACCACTAATATTGTCATCATAGTTTTGCTTCTTCCAGAATGTCATATAGTTGAAATCATGCAGTATATAGACTTTTAAGATTGGTTTATTTCATTTAGTAAAGGGCATTTAAGTTTCCTTCTTCTCTCTTCATGGCTTGATAGCTAATTTCTTTTCATTGCTGAAAAATATTCTATTGCCTGATGTACCCCAATTTTTTATCTATTCATCCTATTGAAGGCCTTCTTGGTTGCATCCAACTTTTGACAATTGAGGATAACACTCCAATAATAAACATCCATGTAATAGCTTTTGTGTGAGCGTTAAGTTTTCAGTTCATTTGGGTAAATGCTAAAGAATGCAATGACTGGATCTTATGTTTATTTTGTAAGAAACCACAATTCCAAGGCAGCTGCACTATTTTTCATTCTCATCCCCAATGAATGAGAGTTTCTGTTGTTCCACATCCTCACCATCATTTGGTGTTGTCAGTGTTTTGGATTTTGGCCATTCTCAAATACGTGTAGTGGGATATCAGTACTGTTTTAATTTGAAATTCCTAATTGCATATAATGTTGAACATCTTTTCAAATGCTTGCCATCTGTACATTTTTTGATGATGTATCTGTTCAGGTATTTTGCACGTTTCTTTTGTCCATTGGTTTGTTTTCTTATTGTTGAATTTTAAGAGTTCTTTGTATACTTTAGATAACTTCCTTTATCAGATGTACCTTATGCAAATATTTTCTTTCAGTCTATGGTAAAGTACAGCTTATCACTTCTTTCTTTTATGCATTGTACCTTTAGTGTCATATCTAAAAAGTTATTGCCATACCCAATGTCACCTATATTTTTTCCCATTTTATTTTCCAGAGGTTTTATAGTTTTCATTTTACATATAGATCTATGACCCACTTAAAATTAGTTCTTATGAAGGGTAGAAAATCTACATGTAAATTCATTTTATTGCATGTGGATGTCCAGTTGTTCCATCATCATTTGTTGCAAATGTCTTTATTCCTGGATTGCCTTTGCTCTTTCGTCAAAAATCAATGGGCTACAATTATTGTGTCAATTTCTGGGCTATCTATTCTAGTCTATCAATCTGTCTCTTCTTTCTCTAATACAACACTGTCACTATTACTGGAGCCTTCCAGTAGTTCTGGAAGTCAAGTCAATACTCCTACTTTGCTTTTCTCCTTCAATGTTAATTTGGTCATTTGGGTTTGGATTTTCCATACAGACTTTAGATTTAGGTTGTCAATATCCACAAACTAACTTTCTGAGCTATTGTTTGGGATTGCATTTAATCCGTAGATCAAGTTGGAAAGAATTGGCAACCTGACAATATTGAGTCTTCCTGCACATGAATATAGAATTTCTCTTCATGTATTTTGTCCTTCTTTTGCTTCATCACAGTTTTGTAGTTTTTCTTTTAGAGATCTTGTACATAGTTTTTTAGATTTATACCTCAGTATTTTATTTTGGGCAGTATTAATGTAAATAGTACTGCATTTTAAAAAACTTTAAATTTTCTAAATTTTATTATTTTTATAAATGTACTTAAAATTATTTATTACATTCCCATTGCCATCAGGTAAAATAAACACATCTTATTAAGGTTTATCAATTCTATTATTTCTATTTCAGTGCTTCTCAAACTTTAAAGTGCCTTAGGAATCACCTGGGGATCTTGCTAAATGCAGATTCAAATTTAGTATGTGTTATGGTTTAAATGTATCCCCTCCCAAATTCATGTTGAAACTTAATCTCCACTATGGTAGTATTAAGAGTGAAGCCTCTTGGAAAGTGATTAAGTTGTAACGTCTCCACCCTTGTAAATGGATTAGTGCCTTCTAAAAGTTAAGGACTAGCTTAGGCCTGTTTTTGTCCCTCTTCCACTGCCACGTGAGGAAACAGTGTGGCATCATCTTGAAGCAGACAGCAGTCTTTAACTGATGCTAGACCTGCTGGTGCTTTGCTTTTGGGCCTCCCAGCTTCCAGAATGATGAGAAATTCATTTCTGTTGTTTGTAAATTATCCAATCTGTGGCATATTGTCATAGCAGCACAAATTAACTGACACAGAAAGTCTGCAGAGACACCTGAGATTCGACATTTCTATGAGCTCTAGGTGATGCTGACCACTTCTGAACTCTCAATATATGCTTCATAATAAACTAAGGAAAATTATACTGGAACTGTACTCACAAACGTTAACATTCAGTTGGTCTGAAGTTTTTTCACAAGTTCACTGAATGGTTTGAGCTAGTTGTAGTTGATAACTACTACCTGTTTCACTTTTTGCTTCTTTTAACTTACATTGTGCACTCTGGTGTTGTATCTTTAATTTCAAATTCCACTTTCTCATTACTGTTATAAAGGAAAGTGATTATCTTTTGTATATTAACTTCATATTCTGTAACCAACCTGTAATTATTTATTAGTTCCAGAAGTTATTTTCTGGATTCTTTTTAATTTTCTACATAATCATGTCTTCTACAAAGATAGTTTTATTTCTTTTTTCCTGTTAGGTCTAACATTCATTTGTTTTTCTTATCCTATTTGATTAGCTAAGACTTCCAACAAAATGTTGAAAAGCTCTGATGGGAGGGGACATCCTTGTCTTTTTCTTGATCTTAGGAAAAATGCTTTAAGTTTCTTATTAAGTATGATGTTCACTATAGACGTTTTGTAGATGATCTTATTCAAGATGTGAAAGTCCCCTTCTATTCTTAGTTTGCCGAGGGTGAGTGTTAGATTTTTGTCAAGTGCATTTTCTGCATTGATTGATATTATCATATGATTTTTTTTTTCTTTTTAGATTGTTGATGTGATGGATTACATTACTTGAATTTCCGATGTTGAAGCAGCCTTGCATGGCTGAGATAAATCTCATTTGGTTGTGGTGTATTATTCTTTGCATATATTATTGGATTTGATTTGCTAATATTTTGTTGAGGATTTTTGCCTCTATGTCATGATAGACATTGGTTTGTAGTTTTTTCTTATAATTTCTTCTTCTGGTTTTAATATTAGAGTGATGGTTACCTCATACAATGAGTTTGGAAGTATTCCCTCTGCTTATAATTTATAGATTAGACTGCAAAGAATTGGCATAATTTCTTCCCTAAATACTTGGTAGAATTCACTAGTGAACATATCTGGTCCTGGTGTTTTCTGTCTTTAAAAGTTGTTAATTATTGATTAAATGTTTTAAAAGACATAGACCAATTAATATCCATTTTTCTTATGTGAGCTTTGGCAGATAATTATGTCTTTCAAGGAATTGATTCATTTCACCCAGTCTATCAAATTTGTGTGCATAATTTTGCTCATAGCACCCCTTTATTATCACTTAAATGCCCACTGGATTTTAATGCTGTCCTTTCTTTCATTTCTCTTATTAGAAATTTCTGCCATCTTTCCAACCCACAGAGTTGGAGGAAATCTTCACAATCTATACATCTGACTAAGGACTAATATCTAGAATCTACAATGAACTCATAAAATTATCAAGAAAAAAACAAACAATCCCCTCAAATAGTGGGCTAAGAATATGAATAGGTGATTCTCAAAATAAGATATACAAAAGACCAACAGACATATGAAAAAATACTCAACATCACTAATTATCAGGGAAATGCAAATCAAAACCACAATGAAATACCACCTTACTCCTGCAAGAATGGCCATAATCAAAAAATCAAAAAATAAGGGATGTTGATGTGGATGCAGTGAAAAGGGAACACACCTACACTGGTAGTGGGAATGTAAACTAGTACAACCACTATGGAAAACAGTATAGAGTTTCCTTGAAGGACTAAAAGTAGAACTACCATTTGATCCAGCGTACCATTTGATCCAGATAGTAGGTATCTACCCAGAGGAAAATAAGTTATTATACAAAAAAGATACTTGCACAAGCCTGTTTATAGTAGCACAATTCACAATTGCAAAAATATGGAACCAACCCAAATGCCCATCAATCAATGAGTGAATAAACTGTGTGTATATATATATATATATATGGAATTATATATATATATGGAATTATATATATATGGAATTATATGTATATGGAATTATATATATGGAATTATATATATATGGAATTATATATATATGGAATATATATATATACACACATATAATGGAATACTAGTCAGCCATAAAAGAAATGAATTAATGGCATTTGCAGCAACCTGGATGGGATTGGAGACTTGTTTTAAGTGAAGAAACTCAGGAATGGAAAATCAAACATCGTTATGTTCTCACTCATAAGTGGGAGCTAAGCTATGAGGATGATACAACGGACTTTGGGGACTCGGGGGAAGAGTAGGAAGGGTGTGAGGGAAAAAAGACTACAAATTGGGTTCAGTATATAATGCTCAGGTGATGGGTGCACCAAAATCTCACAAATCACTGCTAAATAACTTACTCATGTAACCAGATACCACTGTTCTCCAAAAACCTATGGAAATAAAAATAAGTAAATAAATAAACTACAATAAGATATCATCTTTCCTCATTTAAAATGGATTTAATCCAAAAGTAAGGCAATAACAAATGCCTGCCAGGATGTGGAGAAAAGGGAACCGCTGTACACTGTTGGTGGGAATGTAAGTTCATAAAACCACTATGGAGAACAGTTTGGAGGTTCCTCAAAAACTAAAAATAGAGCTGCCATAAAAAAAAAGAAATTTGTGTAAACTTTGTTTTCTGCTTCATTAATCTGACAAGCAAGTAATCCATCTTATGGACCTTCTCAAAGAATCGGCCTTTGGTTTTGTTGACTTTCTGTATTGATTCCTTGTTTTCATTTTCATAAATTTCTAACTTTTATTATTTATCTTCTTCGGCTTACATTGAATTTAATTTGCTTTTCTTTTTGTAGCTTCCTGGGTGGACACTTAGGAAGGAAATATTAATATTTTACATTTTTTCTAATATAATTATTCAGTGCTATAAATTGTACTCTCACCACTGCTTTTACTGCATTTCACAAATTTTGATAAGACGTATTTTCATTTTCACTTACTTCTATACATTTTTAAATGTCTCTGAGATATTTTTTATTTACCTATATGCTCTGTGTGCTATAGAAAGGTATGTGATTTAATCTCCAAGCATTTTGAGATTTTTCTGGCTCTTTCTGTTATTTGTCTCTAGTTTAATTTCATTGTGGCCTTAGAGCAAACATTGTTGTTTAGTGGTAGTGTTGAGTTAAACTCTGTTCCTACTGATTTACTGCCTGCTGGTTCTGTCTATTTCAGTTACAGGGGTGTCATGGTCTCCAACAATAATATTGGATTTATCTACTTCTCCTTATGGCTATACCAGTTTTTGCCTCATATATTTTGATGAAGCTTTGTTTTTGGGTGCATAAACATTAAGGATTGTTAAGTCTTCTTAGATTATTGACCAAATTATCATTATGTAGTTCTCTCTCTTTATCCATGACAATATTTCTATCTCTGAAGTATGCTTTTCTATCTGAAGTTAAAACAAAAACTGATTTTTTACCTTTAGTAAAGCTTGTAATTTTGTCATCAAACATAGACATGATGTAGTAGAGAAAAGGAACTGTGGTATAAGGCTTTAGTAATGTTGTAGTACGGTTTGTGGGGAGAGAAAGTGTTATATGGTTTTTTGGGTAGGTCTCAGGCTTTGTTGAGCCTGTGACTCTGGACTATTGTCACCAGTTCTATTGTCCCCCACACCACCAAGTGAGGTGAGATAGATAGACTGGGCTTCAGTTGGGTATTTCTTTTGTCCTAAGTCAGTCTCTGATGGAACCTCAGCAGGTTAAGTTCTAGTAAAATAATTTACCCTGAAGGCAAGCCTTGTTTATGGGGACAGGATATAATGGCATATTTCAAAATGGTTTGCTTTTCCTTCCCTCTGATGGAACCACAAAACATTTTTTTCTCTGTTATTCTCTGTGAGGTCCTGTAAGAGCTCCTGGAGGTAAAGTTCACAAAAGTGTAGGGCTCCCCATGAGTGGAATTTTTCTGTCTCATATTTGTTCACACTAATTCTCCAGCAACTTGTCAATTCCAGTACAGGTTTTTCTACCCTGAGACTGGTTCGTGTAGAGGTGTGTTTGTGGGTTTCTGCTCTGTAAATTATGATTCTTGTATTTGCCTGTCTGTCTCAAATTTTTGGTGCAAAGTTTGCCTTATGACTTCATTTCTCTGACAAATTTAAAAAGACTTGTTGATTTTTTAGTTTGTTCAGCCTTTTACCTGTTGTTAAGATGGAATAGCAACTTCTAAGCCCCTTATCTGCTGGACCAGAGCCCAGAAATCTGTACTTTATTTTTTAACTACAAAAAAATGGAATCTTCCACATGAAATGTGAAGTCTACGGAAGGTTTTTAATATTTGACTTGCAGTTCTTTTCAGGAACTCATTATATTGGAAATTATAAGAATAGCTTTATTCTGAATTTATTTTAACGTTTTCCCACTGAAGATGTTGCAATTTCAGAATTTCTTATTTTGTAAATCACATTCATACTATCTCATATTGACAATAAGAATATTCAGCAACATTAGTGTTGTTTACTGCATTCAAGAAAATAATTAATTACTAGGTATGTTATGGGGATATGATAAAGTTACAGTATATATCTTGTTTAAATATCTGATATACTCAATGTATGTTGTCTTGGTCCATTTAGTGTTGCTATAAGAGAATACCAAAGGCTAGGTAACTTATAAAGAAAAGAGGCATATTTGCTGAGGATTTTCATGGATGATAAGTCTAAGGGCATGGAACTGGCATCTGCTTAGCTTCTGATGAGGACCTGGTGCTGCTTCATAACATAGCAGAGAAGCAGAAAGATAAGTGGACATGAGCAAAGAGAGATGCACTAGAAGCTGCACTCACCTATAGCAACTTGCTCTCAGAAAAACTAATCCATTTCCACGAAAGTGAGGACTCGCTCACTCCTGAGAAGTGGCATTAATCTACTCATAAGGGTGGTACCCTCACCAACTAAACATCTCCCACTAGTAATCCCCACTTCCACCAACACTGCCACATTGGGAGTCAAATCTCAATATGATTTTCAGAGGGGAATAATCAAACTGCAGCATATATTTTCTCCATTCTTTGTGATCATTTTGTTTATATACTTATGCTTATAAAACATTCTTTGCATTGGTGCAAGCCACATATCGTTGAATATAAAATAAACTGCAAATCTCTAGGTTGTGATAGTCCAGGAGGTATGTGTCAGTCTAAAGTAGGAAGCAAAAAATAACGACAGGAGTTAGAGGGGTAATATTTTTATGTAGTTTTAAAATCTAAATTATTCTTCTTCCAGGCAAAATCACGGATGTACTGCACAATCTTTTTTTTTTTTTTTTTTTTTTTTTGTTTGAGATGTAGTCTCGCTCTGTTGCCAGGCTGGAGTGCAGTGGTGCGATCTCGGCTCACTGCAACTTCTGAGTCCTGAGTTCAAGTGATTCTCTTACTTCAGCCTCCTGAGTAGCTGGGACTATAGGCACCCGCCTCCACGCCCGGCTAATTTTTTTGTATTTTAGTAGAGACTGGGATTCACCATGTTGGCCAGGGTGTTCTTGATCTCTTGACCTCGTGATCCACCCGCCTTGGCCTCCCAAAGTGTTGGGATTACAGGCGTGAGCCACTGCACCCAGCCAGAATCTATTTTGTTACTGAAGTGAAACACGAAGAGACAAGTCCTTTCTTTTTGAGGGATGTAGCAGCAATTTATAATTTATAGAGTATGTTAATAGTATATGTATGGCACATTAAGATGCTGAATCTAATGTGTGAACTTTGAAAAAATACAAAACCTTGAAACAAAAGCATTATAATTCAAAATTGTAAGGTTGAGAAATGGAAGAGTGTGAAGTTAAAAAGAAGATCATTGGAGAATATAGAACTGGAATGATTTAAGAACAAGATAATCTTCAGAGGCTGAGAATAGAGATTCAGTACATAGATTGTGAAGTAGAAAATAAGAAAAATTCTTTACAGAATTGTGCCTGAATAAAGACTGGTGGAAATTTAAGCATAGCACTGTATTCAGACATCTATATGCCTATTTTGAAGAAATAGCACTATGAAAACAAAAATTCTAAAAGCTTTACTCAGCTATAATGTTTGACTTTCTCAAAAAACTTTCTTTAATAATATATCTTCACTCCTTTGTATTTACTTCACATTAAATCAAGTTGAAATTTTTATACCCTTTGGTTTCCCATCCTCAGTATACACATGAAACTTCAACATTTATCTTACTTAGGCGCAGTTAAGTTTTAAATGAACTAGAACTAACAAAGATGAGCCGATTAAATATGTGAATAATTATCAATCTTTCACATAGCATATTTTTTCTTTCATAAGATTAAATGGGTAAAACAAAAATGCTAGTTTAAAAGCTACAGATTATTTCTCATTATATCTTCTCTTAGATTTCTCTATTAGAGTTATAATTAAGGTATTTCTCACATAGTAACAAAACGTGTATTACTTTCTAGACTTGTTATCTTGCCTTTGGCTATATCATAGTTTAAGCAACTAGGTGAGATTAGAAGAATAAAAGATAAACCAGTAAATCTGCTGGAAAATAGGGTTTGGTAACATAATAGAAATGGCAAAACAAACAAACAAAAAACTCTAAGATGTAAAACATATGGATAAAAACCATAAAATTTGAGTAGATGTTAATGAATATGTTTATTATTTGTCTCCATGACAATGTGCACGATTCAATGTTGACATGTATTTATTCATTATGCAAATATATTCATTTAGGCTATGCTATTTTAATTTCAGTCATTAAAACTTTATGTAAGAGCCTTCTTTATGTTTACAATTTGTGCTTTCAGTTTGGGGAAAGCTTCTCCAATAGTATATCTTTAAGCACAGCAAAGATAAGATTATTTAAGGCAGACTGAGTTACTCATTCAGATGAATTGTAATTTTTCACAAATGACAACAGAAGTGTATTTGGAAGTACTTCACACAAAAAGCTACAGAAAACTTTCTCATAACTTTCCAAAAGTTGTAAGAGGCCCTCAATAACTTCATCTTCCTTCAGATTTTTTTTCTGTGGAGATGTGAATCATTTCCTTCAACTGCAAATGTAATTGTGCCATTTTAATGAGTGAACTAATTGGTGAAAAATGAATGACACAGGTATATATGAAACACTTAATTGTCAATATTACTCAGAGAAATAAAAATTAAAACCTCAAGGAGATAAATCATAGTAGATACATTTCTACTAGTTTGTAAAAATTAGAAGTGTGAAAATACCAAGTTTGGGTGATGATATGTAATAATGGGAATATAGGGTGTATTCTTACCAGCACTGAATAAAACCTGATAATATCTAGTAAATTTGAAGATAATAATTCCCTATGACCTGGAATTCCACTCCTTGGTAGGTAACCTAAAGAAACTCTTTTATTCAGGACCCCGGAGACATGTATAAGGATGCTCATAAGCTTGTTGAGATAAGCCTCCTTGTAGTAGCATCTTAATTTTCTTTCCATGCAAAATGTATAAATAAAATTTGATACAATATAACAGTAAAAAATCTACAACTACCTGCAAAAAAAATATAAAAATCTAAAAAAAAAATGTTGAAAGTATACGTAAGTCACTGAAAAATTTGTGTAAAATAATTTCATTTACTTAAAAGTCAAAATATATATCAATACAGTGGTGGCCTCTGGGAATAAATGTAAGGAGCATGAGACCAGGAAGGGGCTCATAGAGAAATTCAAACTTACTAAAAATTGTCTGTTTCTTAAGTTACATCCTGCCTATATTGATTAATCTTTAAATGGCAAGAAATAACACAGGGAATAATCACTGACAGAAGAGATGCACACAAGGTAAGTCTCACATTCACCTAAGATTTCTCCAGAAGTAAATCCACACACAGAAACATTTGAAAATTAAGAAAAGCGGAAAAAATAGATTGCTGTCTCACTATATAAAAAATAAATTTCAAGGTAATTCAAATTTACATATGAAGAGGAAACTTTAAGTGCTATAAAAGAACAATAAGAGGTCATTTTGTGGTCTTAGAGTGAGGAAGATTTCTTAACTAAGACATCATGTGCACAAACTAAAAATGCTTGACTATATTAGCAGTTAAGTATATATGCATCTCAAAAAATCATTTAGAAAAGAAGTTATTTTGTGAATGCCTACAAATGATTTTAAGTTTACATGGAGAGGCAAAAGAGCCAGAGTAACTAAATCAACATCAAATAGGAAAAAAAAAGTAGAAGGACTGATACTACCTGACTTCCAGACTTACTATAAAACTATAGTAATCAAGACAATGTAACATTGGCTAAAGAATAGACAGGTAGATTTACAGAACTGAATAGGGAGCTAAGAAATAAACCCACAGATATAGTCAACTGATCTTTGACAAATAAACAGGAGAAATGCAATGGAGAAAAGACATTTTTTTCCAACAAATTATGCAAGAACAGCTGGATATCTAGAAACAAAAAAATGAATCTAGACACAGACCTTACCATGCAAATTACCTCAAAGTGCATTATATGCATAAAGGTAAAACCAAACCATAAAACTTTTAGAAGATAACTGAAGAGAAAATTTAGGTGACATTGAGTATGGCAATGACATAAATACCATGCAAAAGGCATAATTCATGAAAGAAAAAAATGTCAAAAGTTTGAAAAGACAAGCCACACACTGGACAAAATATTTGCAAAAGACATATGAGATACAGGACTGAAATATATGAAGAACTGTTAAAATGCAACAAAAAGAAAACAATCTGATAACAAAAAAAGGGGCCAAGAACTGAACAGACACCTCACCAAGAAGATACACAGAGAGCAAATAAGCTTATGAAAAGACATTGTAGGCCATATGTCATCAGGGAAATCCACTTTAAAACAACAACGAGATACTACTACACACTACCAGAATGCCCAAAACTTAGAACAGTGACACCACCAAATGCTGTTGAGAATGTGGAGTAACTGTCACACTCATTCATTGATACTGGGAATGGAAATTGGCATAATCACTTTGGAATATAATTTGGCGGTTTCTTACAAAACTAAAAATATTCTTACCATATGATCCAGCAATTGTGGTCCTTGGTATTTACTCATAGGAATTGATAACGCATAGCCACACAAAAGCTTGCACATAGATGTTTATAGCAATTTAATTCATAATTGCTAAAACTTGAAAGCAACCAAGATGTCCTTTAGTAGGTGAATGCAGAAATAAAGTGTGATACATCTAGACAATGGAATATTATTCAACACTGAAAAGCCATGAGCTATCCAGCCATGAAAAGACATGGAGGAAACTTAAATGCACGTCACTAAGTGAAAGAAATCAATCTGAAAAACCTAAATACAGTATGAGTCTAATAAGTGATATTCTGGAAAAGGCATAACTATGGAAACGGTAAAAAAAAAAAGTCGGTGGTTCTCAGGATTTAGCAGACAGGTTATAGATGAATAGGCAGGGCATAGATGATTTTTAGAGGAGTAAAACTTTTGTGTGACACTACAATTGTGGATATATGACATTACACATTTGTCAAATAGAACGTACAACACCAAGAGTGAACCCAAATGTAAACTATGGACATTGGGTAAAAATAATGTGCCAATGTAGTTTAATTAGTTGTAACAGACGTACCACTCCGATGGGGGATGTTGACAATGGGAGAGGCTATGCATGTGTGGGAGCAGGCAGGGGCATACGGTATCTCTTCCTCTCAACTTTGCTGTTATCCTAAAATCACTCTAAACTATAGTCTTCTTAAGTGTTCTAAAAACAAACAAACAAAAAACCTATTGAATGATGAGATGAGAATGTCACTTTACTGCTGTCTTCTTCCTCCCCAAAACATGTAATCCCAGTCTACAAAACATCTGACCAATTATCTTCACAGCAATCAAGATAATCAAAAACAAGGAAAGTCTGAAAAACTGACACAGAAAAGAAGATCCGAAGGATATGTGACAATTAAAGGTGATATGGTATCATGGATGGGATCCTGGAATAGAAAAAAGGACAATAGGTAAAAACTAAGAAAATCTGGATAAAGAATGGGCTTTAGTTAATACTAATGTATCAATATTGGGTTACCAATTACACCCAGTCTACCATACTGACGTACAACTCTAACAATAGACCTCTTCTGAGCCAACTATCCCTTGAAAGTACCTTATCCCTTGAAAATATCACACTTTCTTTAACTGATGACCAATTAAAAAACAATTGAGGACCTACCAATTTCCCATTTAAAATAAATCAGTTTACCCATATTAGTGAATACATGTTATATGTGGTGTTAATCAGAACCTGAACTATATAACTGAAAGAATTGGAAGACAAAAATATAATTTTCCCTATTGTATTCTTAAGATTCGGAACTCCATTTTCTCCCCCAGAAAAAAATTATCTAAAACAGCATCTAGAAGTTTGTAATAAGTTATATAAAAATTAAATTTTCCTGGGGATTATATAAAGAACAAATAGATTAATTTAGTTGAAAGCTTAGTGAACTTGGTTAACTGACTCTTAGAGTTATGCTAATTTTTACATAATGTTTATTATTTAGTATAAAGCTAGATGCAAAAATAACTTCAGAGAATTATTAACTCATAATTTAATAACTTAGTCATGCCATGTGCGCCTGTTTTTTATATGTGACCGAGATGCCCATGTGAACTCTCACCTCAGAGATGTAGTAAGCTCCTATAGTTCAAGCATAGGGTAGGAAAGGACCTCATTTTTATTTGCTATGTCTGACGTTTATGCAGTATTTGTTGTGGCTATTACTACAATTTTAAATCAAAATTTGGTGTCAAAATTTATGTTGTCATCTTTCTCCTTCTGCATTGTGTTGTCATCTTCACCTAAGATGAAGGAAACTAAGAGGTAGCCAATAAAAACAGATTTCAGGTATACACTACCGAGTAACTCAGCAACCCCTTTTAATACAATATCAGTGGCTTTGAGAAATATATCATCTATTTTAAGATCTAGAATAGCAAAGCATCATTTTTTTAAAAAAGAATAAATTTTATTTTTAAAGCAGTTCTACTTTTACAGCAAAATTGAGCAGGAAGTACATATACACACTGTCCCCACAGATTCTCCCACAATCAACATTTAGCTCCACACTGGTGCGTTTGTTACACCAGTAAGTCTACACTGACACCATGATCAAAGTTCATAGTGCAGACCCAGGTTCACTCTTGGTATTGTACAATCTATGGATTTAACAAATGGATAATGAAATTATTTGCTAAAATAGTATCATAAAAAATAGTTTCACTGTCCTCAAAACCTTCTATGCTCCACCTATTCATCCCTCCCTACTTGCTAATTCCTAAGAACTACTGATCTTTTTACTGTCTCCATAATTTTATTTTTTCTAGAATGTCATATAGTTGGAATCATATAGCATGAATGTTGCCTGTTTAGATTGGCTTATCTCACTTAGTAAAATGCATTTAAGTATTGATAGAATTGATATTTTGAAAATAATTAAGAAAAAATGTAATATAAGAGAAGCAAAGTAAAGGAATTCAGTTTCAAATTTTACCCAAAACTGTCCCTACTCTTCTTGCTTCTTTAAATACTGCTCACAAAACGAGACTCAGGACATAGCAATATGAAGCTTAAAGGAAGGTCAGTTCACATTTTATTTTTATTTACTTTCTTTAACCTAGGATTGTAAAAAGCCAGTCATAGGTATTAGACACCTGGGAATTATATTTGATGCTTCTGTGCTCTCCCTTCCATTATCAAATTATCACCAAATCCTGTCCCTTCTACTTATCTAGCAGGTCCCATTCTCTGTAGACTAACTCTTCCTCCTGTAGTTCAGTTTCTCATTTTTTCTCATTAAGGGACATAATTTCATTACTCTAAATATTCTTTCTTTCTGCATGTATTTTCCCCTTCTATCTTTGCCATTGCTCTTATAGTTAGCTAGCTAAAAATCAAAGCCAATATTGCCACTAACTTAAAGAAAATAGCAAAAAATCAGCATAATGTACAATGTTCTTAATAATTTGACTGTTTTGCCCTTCATTGTTTATATCCAACCGTTACCTATAGACATATTAAATTGCCTGAGGTTTTAGGATATTCCATGTTCATGACTTTACATTTGATGTTTAATTTTAAAATGCAAACTTCATTCCCTTTATCCACTTAGTGTACTCTCATTTATCAAATATACATTCATTCAATTAGTCAACAAGTACTTACTGAAAACTTGCTCTGTGCCAATCACTGTCCTTATCCTGGGGCTATCAAGATGGAACAAGACAGCACAAGATTTTAAAAAAACCAACAACAACAACATTAAAATAATGGTGCTTACATTCTAGTGTGGGAAACAAAAATAAGTAACAGTAAAAATAATCATATAATTATGTAGTTTCACATAATACTAGAAAGTAACTAAATCCTATGATAAAGAGAATATCTGTGAGCATCTGAGAGACTATATTTTATAGACTGTTTGGGAAAAAGCTTATTGTTAATTGAGCTTACAACTAAATAATAAAAAAACAGCCCCGAAGAATTGAGGGCCAAACCATACAGGCAGACAGAAATATATAGACAACCCCAATACATAGGCCCTTGATGCATGAGGGCATCAAACTTGTGCTAGAATTGAAGACAGGCTGTGATTGGGTATAGCTATGGAGGGGGAGTGGTATGGGGTAAGATTATAAAAGAAAACAAAAGACAGATTATGCAAAATCCTGTGGAACATCATAAGGGATTTACATTTTGCTCCAACTGCAAATGAAAGCCATTGGAGACCTTTAGGGACAAGATGATCTGATTTATATGTTAGTGGATATTCAAACTGATTTATAGAGAATGGGCGTGGTGGCTCACGCCTGTAATCCCAGCACTTTGGGAGGCCGAGGCGGGCGGATCACGAGGTCAGGAGATCGAGACCACGGTGAAACCCCGTCTCTACTAAAAATACAAAAAAATTAGCCGGGCGTGGTGGCGGGCGCCTGTAGTCCCAGCTACTCGGAGAGGCTGAGGCAGGAGAATGGCGTGAACCCGGGAGGCGGAGCTTGCAGTGAGCCGAGACTGCGCCACTGCACTCCAGCCTGGGTGACAGAGCGAGACTCCGTAAAAAAAAAAAATGAAGGTGAAAAAAAAGAAGAATCATTTGTAAGGATTAAAATAGTTAAAAAAGATGGAAAGACTGGCCAGAAATGCATAGATATGAAATATATTACAAAGGTAGATTTAAAAATCCTTATGGTGCCATAAATCTGAAAGATAATACAGAAGGTATGTGGTGTCAAAAGATGAATTATATAAAAAATAACTCTCAGTTTTCTCGGTATGTTAAGTGGGTAGACTATACATTATTATTATTATTGTAATAGTTATTATTATTATTATTATTATTTTTTGAGACGGAGTCTCACTCTTTCGCCCAGGCTGGAGTGCAGTGGTGCCATCTCGGCTCACTGCAAGCTCCGCCTCTCGGGTTCACGCCATTCTCCTGCCTCAACCTCCTGGGTAGCTGGGACTACAGGTGACCGCCGCCACGCCCGGCTAATGTTTTGTATTTTTAATAGAGATGGGGTTTCACTGTGTTACCCAGTATGGTCTGGATCTCCTGACCTCGTGATCCGCCCGTCTCGGCCTCCCAAAGTCCTGGGATTACAGGCATGAGCCACCGCACCCGGCCGACTATACATTATTTTTTAAATGAGGAATAATGGGGGAAAATCAGGTTAAGCTTTAATCAAGAGTTTTGTTTTGGATAATTTAACTTTTAATTTCCCTTAAGGTATTCTACTCAAAGTATCCAAACAGCAGTTAATTCTATAAATTTGGGTTTCTCAAATGAGGTCTTTGTCAGAGAAGGAAAATTGCAAGATAGCAGTATGTAGCTTTATTTAAAGATGTGGGAATCTCTCCCAGTTAGAGAATGCAAATAAATATGACAGGAGGTCAAGACCATATTTCAAGGAGATTTAATATGTATAATTTCGAGGCAAATCAAAAGAGTAAACTATAAGAGAGAAGATAATCTCAAGAAAGAAGGTCAAACTCTGTTATGCATTCACAACGTCAAAGAGGATGATGACCAAACAATGTCATTTGAATTTGTGAATAAGGACATCATCAGAGGCTGTCATCCCAGTGAAGTTATAGAAACTGAAACTAGACTTGGTTGTGTTGAAGAACAAAGGAGAAGTTTTAAAATGTGTTAAAGAATAAATAAGAATTTGTTAAAAGGAGTCAAGATGTATGAGGCACTTTTAAGAGAATTTCTTTTTGAGAAGGAGATAAAAATCAGCACTATCTGGAGGACGACACAGATAGAAAGAAATATTTATAGAAGGTATATTCTGACATAATAGAATTTATGGTGTATGCTAATGGTATTGCCTCATTAGAAAGGATAAATGTGACGATTCTGGGAAATGTTAGTAAAAACACATGGCCTGCACTTTGCTTTGTTGGATGGTGGGGTATTTCCCACTTGGAAAACAGGTAGCTGCATCTTGACTTACAGGTTTGGTTTTAAAAAGATGGAAGGAATTCATGTTTGAAGTATAAAGCCATTAGCCACAAGGTTGAGTGAGAAAAGGGAGTGTTCAACGTTCAGAGACATCATTTTGATTATTAAAGAAGCTCTTGAAACTGTTTTAAGGCGTCGATCTTGAGTGTAGAAGAGGTATGAGGAGAAGAAAGAAAATATAATCTATTTACCTTAGAGCATGGGGAATGCAAAACTTACTAAAAAGATGCAGTAGGACCTCTGTCTGGTATTGTTGACCAGAGACCCTGGCAATGACCTGAGAATTTCATGAATAAAATTTATGATCATGAATTTAAAGTCAATTATATCAGCTTCTTATCTTTTCTTAAGAATTATTTAAAGTCTAAGATGTAAGCCCAGAAGAGATGGATAATTGGGTTCAGGCTCAATTGGGTTTCTGTTACATAAAAGGAGACAAGGGCATTAAGACTATTTTCAATGTTGTGATTATATTAACAGATCATGGAATTTTAAGCTGTTCAAGAAAAAGAGAGGAAGTTGATGAATGGTGAAAAAAATTGTGAGCTCAAGATCACGAATATCTGAACAACTATAGTACTCAGGAGTGCAAGAATATGTGAACTGCAAAAATAAAATTACTGGGTCAAGTAATAGGATGAGTAATTGGAGATCATAGATGTGATATAATTTCTGATAGTAATGGTTTTATTAGATATGATTAAATGGTTATGGCATAGACACTAATGTAACACACCGTTACTTATTGTCCCCTTATTTCTCTTGATAATAAGCCCTGCACTTTTCTTCAGAACACATGGAAGCAAAGCTAAAAACCTATGTTCTTCAGCATCCTTTATGTCATCCTTTGATCTTGAGAATAATTTGTGCAGGGTACAATGAGTAGAATTTATGTGGACAATTTCAAAGTAATGTCTTATAAAAAGAAAACTCTCTGCCCTCTATGTACTAAGTTTCTCCTTCACTATGGACTAGTATGGGGACAAGGTGCTAGTGAGTAAGCTTTGACCATGCCAAGTAAGGCAAAACCTAAGGCATGGGAGAACAAAATTTAAAGAAATGTGGGTTCTCATATGATATTGTGTAATTCAGCCATAGTGTCAGTTGTAACTCTTACATGGAGAAAAAAGCTTCAAACTTTTTTTAGCTGTTGTATAGTATGGAGGAATGAGGCAGCTTACTCACTCAGGATTTACCTTTTGCAATGAAAGTGGCATCTTGATCAAGTTAATGGATTAGACAAAAAAAAAAAAAAAAAAAAAAGAAGAAGAAGAAGAAAAATAAGAAAGAAAAGAAAGGGACATCTCGAGGTAGCAGTCTGATGGGGTCTTGCATAGTAAAGTCAGCCTAAGAATACTCACTCAGTCCTACTCTGCATGATCAATTCAATGGCTACTTATTCCTTGCTCTTGTGGTCCTTCCAATATTACAGGTGTCAAGAGTAGTAATTATATGTTTGCCTGTTTGTACAGTGATGTGTGTCATTCAGGGGCAGAGACCCTGCTTGCTTTTCATCTTTGTAAACTCAATGTCCAGCAAATGAAAAGAGTGATTCAATATATGTTTAAGTGCCAGAAATAACATAAAATTGTGCTAATTGTTGAAATAAACATGAATGAGACACTGTTTCTATCCTCACAGACTTTACAGTGTAACTGCAAAACCATGAGTAAGGGCAGCCAGGAAGTAGTGTAGAAGTCCAGCTCAGAAAAAGGTTTATAATTATGTATGATGAAAAAAAGAAGCAGCTATTAATACTGAGGAACCCTGGGATCCACACTCACATCCCATTCATTGCCTAATGTTATGGTTTCCCATGACATCGCACAGGCAGTATATCACTCCCAGTTGTGTATCCCCTATTCAGATGATGCTTGCACCATCCCACTTTCTTCAAAAAGAAGAACTTGGCAATTACACTGGATTCCTCCAACTCTCCCATCTGTAGCCACTTGATTGGTTAGTGAGTTCTGTAGTTCTTACCTTACAGATATTTTATAAGTCTGTGTGTGCCCTCATGCTTCATTTCCAACACCACTTGTTTAGTTCAGGCCCCTAATCTTTCTCCTGTAGATTATTTCATGTCTCTATCTGGACTCTATTATTTGTCCTCAAATCACCTCCCCAAATTAATTTTTCACATTATTCCAGAATATCATATCTAAAATGTAAATATGACCATGTTGATCATCTGCCTCACAACTATAACAAGTTCCTGGTCAAATGACATATGACATTAATGATCCTCTTAGATTTAGCCCCCAATTCAGCTTCATCTACTCCCAGTATCTCTGGCCAATTTTTACATTTCAACATTACTGAACTACCCCTAATTACCCACCATTATGTCCATGTTATTGTCTCTTTCGTTCTACCTCTTCCTGGATCTTCTTATAGTTCCCAGCAGGCTTCTCCACTACTCTCATTCTTGGCCTGCCTTACTCCTTATTAAAGCATTTCATTTTCCTCAAAGACTTCTGTGTGCTTCTACAATATCCTGTCTATCGAAATATATATGAAACTATTTGATTACCTACATGTCTTCTCTTCTAGAAAAGCTATTCAAAGTGTGTACATAGCTTATTCATTGCTTAAATATAACAAATAAAATGTTTTCAAGGAATTGAATGAAAATATTTAAAATTCTTCATATAGCAACTATGAATTACAACATTAGATTAAGAATTTATGTAGGCTCATTAAATTTCAATGAAGACTTTTTATAAGGGATTTTCTAATGAGACTTTAGAAAATCTGGTTAGGAATGTTTCTATGGTACTTTGTGTTGTTGTTGTTGTTAAGTTCTACATTCATCAGAATTTGTTTAGAAAGAATCTTAAATCACATAGTTTCAGAATGCTAGTATGCAAGTATATTAAACTGTGATTTCTAGCATGAAAATTCCCAAAGAAACTTGTATGTCTATTTTAGGAATTTTTGTCATCAGATTTCATAACACAAGGAGAAAAAAATCTGTTGAAAATATTTTTTGACAGTGTGTTTTGGATGGGTAAGATTGCCAGTACAATACTGAGCAGAGGTAAACTTAAATAATATCGTTATGCTAAATGAAGCAAGTTGATCCATGAATAAGAATACATAAATAGATTTTCCTCTATATGCATAAGGGGGTAGGAGGAATGAATTAAAACTTTCAGGAGATGGGATTGGCTTGGGGGCAACACCCTGCATACCAGACATTATTTTACAATGAAATCTTTATTTATGCTTTACCCTTGAAAATGTAAAATCCTTCTGCACCTTTTGGGTACAGAATGGCATGCCAGTCGAGCCCTGCGACACTGCTAAAAACACATTAGTAAAACAAGTTCTTGCTTGTTACGCTGATAAAATAACAACTTTGAGTGATGACTAAATGTTTCATTTTCCTTTCAAATATTTTGCCACTAACACACCCTTTTCTGAACTATGCCACAACACAACAGCACTGCGGAGCAACAGCATAGTTTTGTGTCTCTTAAAGGGGGAGAGTGACCCCTTGTCCCCATTCTTAAAGAATCAACAGCACCTATTGAAATGCTAAACTTTATCACTGACTGACAAGCTTCCATTTAAAAAATCTGTCTTCTTCAAAGGTAAATACAACATATGCCCACCCTCCTGCCTGTCTCATAGTCCTGTTGTGTGAAGCTTTCTTTATGCAAAAGAAATTAAAATATGAACCCAAACATAGAACTATACTCACATATATGATCAACATTTCTGTGTATACTTATAAATTATTAGATTATTAGATTAGAATTGAAGTGGAATTATCTCCTACAATGCATATTTACAAAGAGCTATATCTATATGAATTTTTATAGAGACTTTTTTTCATTGAGATAATCAAATAAGAATTTGAGACTGTTTTGCCTCATGGATCTCTAAATGTCCCCAAGTCATCCAAAGTACTCCTTAGATAGAAGGAGAAATATCACAAAGCAAAGATTCACAAAACAGAGAAAACACTCAGTATCAAATTAAAACCTATAAGGAGCAAATGGTTCCTTAGAAATATGCTAATTAAGACAATGATAATTAAACAACCATGAGGTAACAATTTTTCATTAATTAAATTGCCAAAGGAAACAAAATTCCATACTGTTGGTGAGAGTCTAATTAGACAGCCCTTGTAAAAAGCAATTTGCTAATATAAAAGACATTAAAATATTTGTATTCTTAACCAAGTGATTCCAAAAGTGTTAGCTCCATTCTAAAAAAAAGAGAAAAAGCTACACTATCATAATATTAATTACAATGTTAATTACTGTATGAGGGAAATGGAAATTAACCTAGGCATGATGGCTTACACCTGTAATTTCAGTACTTTGAGAGGCTGAGGTAGGAGGATCCCTTGAGCCCAGGAGTTTAAAACCAGCCTGGGCAATGTAGTGAGACCCCATCTCACAAAAATAGAAAGAAAATAAAATCTAATTTTAAGGTCCAAGATTGAAGGTGACTAAGTACGTTGCCCAGAAGTTTGAGACTAGTCTGGGCAATATAATGGGCAATATAATGGGACCTAATCTCTAAAATTATATAGATATTTAAAAATTAGCCCAGCGAGTTGATATGCACCTGTAGTCTCAGCTACTTGGGAGGCCAAGGTGGGAGGATCACTTGAGCCCAGGAGGTAGATGTTGCAGTAAGCTGAGATTATACCCCTGCACTCCAGCCTGGGGGCAGAGCCACACCCTGTCTCAAAAAATAAAATAAAATAAAATAAAACAAAAAAAAAGTAATGCAATGAATCAATTCTTTACTTTCTCAAAGTTATGACAGGTGGTAATCGTACATGTTTAATAAGAATAAATATTAAACAAAATAAAATATAAGCATAGTTAGAATGCAAATTTAAGGAATTAACAGCATTTACTACTCAGTCATAAATGAATAATGACTATGATTAAGTAAAACATATCTATGATGATGTGATAGCATTTAATCATCACTTATTTGATTTAACAAATTTTACATCCTTTTGTCAAATTCTGAAAATAGCTAATTTTACAATGTATTCCTTTGTTTTGAATTGAATGGGGAGAATAGAGCTAAACAAACTTTATCATCAACTTTTAAATTATATGTCCCTTTTATTTTTAATTATTTCTATTCAATCTCTCACTTTTTCTCTTCCTCTGCCTTTACTTGTTTATTCTCTGTAGTCTGCAGTATAGTTCTGAAAGACTGTTACCATCACACTACACAGGTAAAGAAATTATTATATTCCTTTAGACAATACTCAAATACCACCAAATATTGTCAATAAAATATTACTTAAAATCTTAAGTGTGTTTCTATTTTTGTTAATCACTTTCTTTGTCTTGTAGGTTAGTTGGAAATGTTAGCTTTCTTACAAAGGTGAATAATGATAATCAATAATATGTCCTACTAAAATATATATTCTAATCCATAATCTATTATATCTTCACTTATAAGACTTGATATTTTGCAAACATGTATGAGGGAATATTTTTACCAAAAAAAATGCTTACTGCTGGGAAATACAGTAAATGCTATCCCTGTTGTAAATGTCTGCATTTTAATTTTGTATATATACATCAGATTTATGTTTTTGTTTCATAGGGATCTCTAGCAAGATGAAAAACAGCAAAAATAATCAGATAATATCAATAATTGTGTTTATATTCACTAATATCAAGATACCTAACTGTTCTTTCAAAGTTCTTTGAGAAGTCCTTCAAGGTATTAGAAAGTTCACATTTTTTGCTTTGATGAACTGTGGCAGGTTACTGGCCATAATAAGGACCCAGTGTATAATTCAGGGATCTACTCCTAATTCTCGGGAGTACATTTCACATCATACCCTATTTACCTAAGTCTCGTCTCTCTGGATCACAAGCCAAAGTATCAAAGAGTGAGATTTAGTTTATAAGCATCTTTGAAATACATACTTGTGTTGAGTCATTATCTTCACAGACCTACAGAATGTAGGAGTTAAAGATTATCCAGATCAATCTACCATTCAACAGACAAAAAAATTAAAACTCAGAAGAGGTGAAGCTTGCTGCTTTTTTAATTAAAAGCTATAAATTTTTATTTGAAAAGAAATAAATTTTATTTTTAAATGAATGCATTAATATTGTTCTTCAAATATTTTTTCCTATATCTATATACATATATATGTGTATGTATCTAAATGAGTGATATAAACCACTTGAAAGATAACTATTTCTCACATAAAAAATTTAAAAGGTAGCACAAGGTTCAACCATCTATTTTTTGAGTTCTCAGAGTTAATGGCTTAATGGATTATCATATTTATGATTGTAGTCAGCATCCTTTTGTTTTTTTTTTAGATCTATCCATTATCTATTATCTATCCATTCTCCAAACTTATTCATCCCAGTTAGATTCAGTCTTGGCAGAGGGTCTGTCATGCCTCTAAAGCTAAGCCAATTTGACTCTTTTTGGAATTTAATTCTCATGTTATTATCTTGGTAAAAGGCCATCATTTTTTTCTCCTCAGGTGCTGACTTATTTACCTCACCACAACTTTATATTGAGTAGTAAGTAAGTCATGCGTTACTTCCTGTGGAGTGTCACTTCTACATTCCCTAGGAAATCTCTTTCTATGGTACTTTAAACATCTCACTTTATCCCCAGCTATTAACAGTAACTGTTAATTTGTAGTTATTGTAACTGTGATGTTTCTTCACATTTTCATGAGTCAATGCAAATTTTCACTAAACAATATATTTATGTTAATACATCTCAATTCATTGATTTTTTTCAATTTTCAGAAATGTTTTCTCCAATGTGAGACTTAAATATTCACTTCAGGTGTGAATTTACTAACACCTGCTTATGATGCTTATGTTTAGTTAATTCAGAAAATGTTAATGATTCATAAAGTAGCATAATTTTAACTACTTGTAAGGTGTTGATAAAAATAATCTTTATTAAGTATTTTAATATTCAGCACCTCAAATATGAATACGTGAAAGGAATTCAAGACGGTTAAATAGATGGATCTAGTAATACCCTCTTCCACAAAAAGGAAACAAAAAAGCAAGTAGACAACCATACTTAGAATAGATCATATTAGAGAGAACACTGGAACTCAACAGAGAAGTCACCAGAAGCACCAAAAGCCAGGGAGGAGAGGAAAACAAAGCAGCCTGTTTGGCCAGGATCAGCTGGGAGTCTGAGCATCTTCCTAAATTGGGGAACAGGTATGTGAGTGATCCCCAGAAGCCCATATTCCCACCCTTTAGATATAAACAGTGAGATAGATTTCAACACCATAATACTTGGTGTCTTTAACACCCCACTGCCAGCATTAGACAGATCATCTAGACAGAAAATGTAGAAAGAAACATTGGATATAAACTGCACATTAGATCTAACAAACATTTGTATAAGATTTCATCCAACAGCTACCGAAGAGACATTCTTCTCATCAGCAAATGGAACATTCTCCAGGACAGACCATATGTTAGGACACAAAACAATTCTCAACATATTCTTTTAAAAATCAAAATTGTATCAAATGTCTTCTTAGATCACAATGCAATAAAACTATAAATCAATAACAAGAGGACCTTTGAAAACTTTATAAATACATAGAAATTAAATAACATGCCCCTTAACAACCACTGTGTCAAGAAAGAAATTAAGAAAGAAATAAAAAAAACTTAAATGAAAATTGAAATACAACATACGAAAACCTATGCAAAGCAGCAAAAGCAGTATTAAAAAGGTAGTTTATAGCCATAAATGACTACATCAAAGAAGAAGAAAGATTTCAAATCAGTAATGTAATTATGAACCTCAAGAAGATAGAAAAGCAAAAACCAACTAAACCTAAAGTTATTAGAATAAAAAAAATTGGAGTAGAACCAAATGAAATTGAGACAAAATAATACAAAGAATCAATAAAATGAAAAGTTTTTTTGCTTTTTTAATTTCAACTTTTATTATAGATTAAAGGGTACACATGCAGTTTTGTTACATAGGTAAAACACATAATGAAGAGATATTTTTATGAATAAATAAAATTGATAAGCTGCTTTCTGGACAAATGAGAGAGAGAGAGAGACAGAGAGAGAATATCCAAATAAACAATATCAAAAATGAAAATGAGACATTAAAACTTAAACCTCTACAACACAAAAGATAGTTAAATGCTATTAAGAACTATATATTCATAAACTGGAAAAACTAGAGAAAATGGGTAAAATGAATTAGGATGATTAAGTCGGGAAGAAATAGAAATCCTGAACAGACCAAAAATGAGATAGATTCAAATATTCTCAACAAATAGTAGCAAACAAAATCCAACATCACATCAAAAAACAATACACCACGATCAAGTGGGATTTATCCCAGAGATGGAAGAATGGTTGAAATCAATAAATGTGATACAACACATCAACAGAATGAAGGACAGAAATCATATGATCATCTTAATAGAGCAGAAAAAAACATTTAATAAGATTTAACGTCCTTTCATAATAAAAACTCTCAGCAAACTAGGCATAGAGGGAACATACCTCAACATAATAAACACTATATATGATAAACCCACAGTTAACCTCATATTGAATGGGTAAAAGTGGAAAGCCTTTTCCCTAAGAACTGGAACAAGACAAGGATACCCACTTTCACCACTCCTTCTCCGCAGGGTATTGGGACTCCTAGCCAAAGCAGTCAGGCAAGAGAAATAAATAAAAGGCATCCAAACTGGAAAAGGGAGACATCAGATTGTCCCTCTTTACTGATGACATAATCTTATATCTAGAATAGCATAACAATTCCAACAAAGGACACTTTAGTGGAATACAGTAAAGCTGTGGGATACAAAATCAGCATATAAAAACTGGTAGTTTTCTATACATCAGTAATGAACTAGCTGAGAAGAAAATCATGAAGAAAATCCCATTTACAATAGTTACAAAAAATAAAATAACAAATACCTAGGAATAAATGAATAAATTTAACTAAAGAAGTGAAAGATCTTTACAAAGGAAACTACAAAACACAAAAATTGAAGAAGACACAAAGAAACAAAAGGACATCCCATGCTAATGGACTGGAAGAATTAATATTGTTAGAATGACCACACTTTGGTTGTATTGGTAGAAGTGGAAAAAAAAAAAAGAAAAAACATACTATTCTAAGCAATCTACATATTTATTGCAATCCCTATCAAATCACCAATGTTATTTTTTTTACAGAAATAGAAAAAAAATACTGAAATGTGTATGGAAACAAAAAACAGCCCAAATAACCAAAGCAATCTTGAGCAAACAGAACAAAAGCTGAAGGCATCACACTACCTGATTTCAAAATATATAAAAAGTCTATAGTAAGCAAAACAGCATGGCATTGGGATAAAAAACAGATTCATAGGCCAATGGAACAGAATAGGCAATCTAAAAATTGATCCATATATTTAAAGCCAACTAATTTTTAATAAAGATGCTAAAAACATACATTGAGGGGACAATCTCTTCAATAAATTGAGCTAAGTAAATTGGATATCCACATGAAGAAGAATGAAACTGGACCCATATCTATCACTGAATTAAAAAACATCTTCTCAAGATGAATTAAATATGTAAACATATGACTTAAAACTATAAAGTTACAGAAAGAAAACATAGGGGGAAAAAAAAACAAGAGAAAACCTTGGTCTAGGAAAATGTTTCATGGCTAAGACTTCAAAAGTATAGACAATCAACACAAAAACGGAAAAACAGGTCTATGTTAAACTAAACAGCTTCTCATAGTAAAGGAAGCAATCAATAGAGTGAAGAGACAACCTATAGAATGGGAAAATAGTATTTGTAAACTATTCATCCTACAAGGGACTAATATCCAGAATATCAAAGGAACTCAAGACAAGGATATTCAACATGACTCAAAAGTAAAAGAACCTAATAATCTCACTAAAAGGTAGGCAAAGAACATTGATAAACATTTTTCAGAAAAAAGACGTATAAATGGCCAACAAATATATTTAAAAAATGCTCAACATCACTAATTATTAAGGAAATTCATATCACATCCAAAATGAAAGATTATCTTACCCCTCTTATAATGGCTACTATTAAAAAGGGGGGGAAAAGAGATAGCATGCTAGCAGGGATTCAGAAAATAGGGAACTCTTATACACTGATGGTTGAAATGTAAATTAGTACAGCCACTATAGAAAGCAGTATGGAAGTTTTTCCAAAAAACTGAAAGTAGAAATACTATACAATCTAGCAATCCCGCTACTGATATTTATCCACAGAAAAATAAATCAGTATACCAAAGGGATATCTGCACTTGCCTATACTTGTGCATTTGTTGCATCACTATTTCCACTAGTAAAGATTGGAATCAGCCTGTGCGGCCATCAATGGAAAGATGGATAAAGAAAGTGTGGTATATATACACAATAGAATACTATTTGGAGATAGAAAAGAGTGAAATTCTGTCTTTAATAGCAACATGGATGGAACTGGAGGTCACAATGTGAAGACAAATAAGCCAGATACAGAAAGACAAACTTTGCATGTTCTCACTCATATGTAGGAGCTAAAATGTTTATCTCATGGAGTTAGAGTTGAATGATAAGATATTAGAGATTGGGAAGTATGTGAATATTGGAGGGGTAAATATTGGGTAAAGAGGCTGGTCAATGGTTACAAACATACAGTTTGATAATAGGTATAAGTTTTAGTGTTTGATAGCAGAGTAGGATGATTATAGTTAGCAACAAGATATTATATATTTCAAAGTAGCTAGAAGAGAGAACTTGTAATGACCCCAAAATATAGAAATGATAAAAACCCCACATACCCTTGATCATTACACACTCTATGTGTGCAATGAAATATCACATGTATCCCACATATATATCCCATATGTATCCCATAATATATCTCACATATATATTCCAAAATATATCACATATTTATATATATGAGATATAGATATACACCATATATGTTAAAAAATTTAAAAAATTAAAAATTAAAAATATAAAAAATTAAAATTTAATTTAAAAATTAGATTTATTTAATTAAAACATTAACAAATAAAAAATAAAAACTCAGTCCACAGGAAATTTATAATATAGGGACATAATATGGTAATTTCTATAATAACAATAATTGTAAAATAGTCAGCATACTTTTGTTTACTATATTTCAAGGTTTTGAAAGTCATTTTAGATGTACAGTATATGTTTCTATCTTCATGCTGCCAAAAAAAGTATTCTATGATATTATAATTATTCTCATATTATGGGTGGGGGAACTACAATGTTTAAAAATTCTTCTAGAGATTGGTGGCAATTTTAAAGTTTTAACCCACACTTGCCTGACAGCAAATCTATGGACTTTGTCTCTAGTCAAAGAAGATATAAATTTGAGATAACGGAAATAAGATGAACTTCAGACTGTTAAATTTAAAACAATCCACATAGCACTTATATGATTAGACATGTGAAACAGTAAATAAACTAATCTCTGCAAACTCTAATCAAGACCATCAGGGAGTCAGGATTTGCATGAATGTAGTTAGTCCTAAACGTTCTCTTTTTGAAAGTGACTCTGGGCAGGGGGAATGAAAAAGAGGTAGTCAGCCTGGAATAATACAAAGAATTCCCAAGTGGATAGAAATTAGAAGTGCCCAAAGGAGCATTGCCAAGAGTAGAGGGTGTCACATCAAGGACACAACCTGTGGAGACAGGTGTATAAAAACATTCAAGCCTGCTGCCTTTAAACATGTGATACATAACTGATAACTGATTCCAGGATCACACAGAAACTTAATTATGTTTTCCATGTACCATGACAAAAAAAATTCTGGACTGTTTCTGTTATAAATGACTAAAATGTAATTGAAATTGGCTTAGGGAAAAAGAGAGTTAATGGATTCGTGGAACCAAAACATCCAGACAAGTAGAATAGCTATAAATCTGGATGAGTTCAGTCACTCAAAAGAAGTTATCAGGACTTGATCTGTCCACCCCTGGGCTTTGCTTTTATGTATATTGGCCTCATCTCAGGCTGCCTTTTCTTTATTGTGGCAATAATGTCCTTTGACAGCTTCAGAAAGTCTTAGGATCAAAGATGTCTTCATCTGTTTTAGGTCATGTGTCTAATTATGAAGCCTTTGTCTCTGTCTCATCCAAAGAACTATTAAACTTAATTTTCTAAAGTAGAACTGAAGTGCTTTAACTAAAACCAGGATGAAAAGAATAAACTTAGACAAAGGCAAAATATGTCTGCTACAGCATAACCATTTTATTTTTCATTATGATTAACAAAACACTATTATGCAATATGACCATCCATTTCAATGAACAAGATTAGCAGGATTATCTGAAAAATGAAGTGCATTTAAGATATCACCAATATCAAGTTGGGTGCTGTATCAAACACTTATTATACCCCATCTCCTATCTTCTTAGATCCCTGTTTACTCAAATCATTGTTCCTTCTGCTCATTCTGCATCATTTGCTTTCTGTTCTGGGGCTTCATTGACATAAGGTCTGTGAGATCCCACTGGTCACTTTACATACGTGAGCCTGGAAGTGTAAAGAACGTAACTCCCCGTAGGGCATCCTTGAGCAATGGAGCAGGGAAACCTGTAGATAAACACTCCCCTCTTTCGTCCCTCACGTGGACAATTCTTAAGGTCCCTGTGGGACTCAGCCCAATTACCACCATGGTGACAAGTTTTTTAGCACACCCTTGTTTTGATTGGCATTCCCTCCAGTTTCAGTTTTCCCATTTTCCCTACTCTTGTTCCCTGGAATCACTTCCCAAAATAAACTACCTTCACAAAAGCCATTGTTTCAAGTTGTTCTCTCTGCCAAATGTTAAATTTTGCAATAAGCCTTCACAGACTAAACATAGGTAACATCTATTTAGCACATACATGGTACCAGACTCTTGCTAAGCACTTTGTATATTGTATAATCACTTTTAAACTTAAAAAAAAAAAAAAAACCTTCAAAACAGATATCATGATTCCCATGGTGAAGATGAAGTACTATAGTTGAGGAAATATACTCACTAGCAAGTGCTGTTGTCAACATTTCCAGTTTTTCTCCTACCAAACCAATGATAGGATTTATTTCCCTGCACTTTGTGAAACTGGGCATGGTCATACTAAGGATGGAAGACATTAAAAATCAATTTCTGAGTCTCCATATTTGCCCTCTGCCACATTGCAGAGGTGAAGACTCTATTATTCTGAGTGTCACTGAGATGAAAGAAACAGATCAGACCCTCTAGACGATCTGCTAATGGGCATAAAGTATGAGATAACAAATGTTTATTTTTTATGGCCACTGATATCTGCAGATTATTTCCTTAACTTAGATTCTCTTGAATGGGGTAGGAGTTCAAATCCCAATAATCTGAATCTAGAAATTATTACACCATCTTAATAACCACATAATGTAATAACTATATAATTATTGTAAACCTTGAAATAAACACAGTGATGTAAATAAAATTTAAGTAGCTAAAAAAAGAGAGACTTGAAAATGTTCCCAAAAGATGGAATAGTACAGCGCCAGACCAGAATCAAGATTAGAGTTTAGATTGGCAAGATTAGAGTTTAGAAAGTTGATTATACAGGTGGAGTTAAGGTTTGTTTAGGGGAGTAACTAAGTTACACTTGGTGAGATAGGATTGGAACCAAAATAGGAAGGAAATTGGATGTCAGATTAAAATTTTTTTAAATTTAGGAGTTCACGTGAAGCTATTAAAATACATTATGCAAAAAAGTAAGTATTGTGAAAGTATTGAATCTGTGTGAGACATGATTGAAGAGTGCCTGAAGAAAATTCACTTGACTCTAATGCATAAAACAGACCATAGAAAGTAAGAGCAAATACAAGGAGGAAGAAAAGGAAGAGATGAAAAAGAAAAGAAGAGCAGATACGATGAGGAAATGTAGGAATAAAGTCTGAAATATGCTTCTAGCAATTAGAACAGAATTATTTAAAAGGGAAACATGATGGTGCTTTTCTGTGGAGTGACTATGGGAGAAGAAAGGTGGCCACAAATTACAGATGACTCAAGAGTTAAAGATAAGTGGTTAGAAGTCAAGGGCGTTATCATTACAAATATTAGAATCCTAGAAGGAGGATAATAGAGGATTAGAAATGAAATAGCTTGAAAATTCTCAATTGAAGCTCAGGACAACAGTTAAGACTAGAAGTATAGAATTGTTATTTTTCACACATTGTCTGACACAGTGCCTGGATTTTGGGACTGTAACTCTTATTTGAATGAGGGAAGTAAGAATAAATAAAAGTAGGTAAGTTTTTTGATGAAAGAACTATTTTGTTTCTCATAAACTCTGAAGGTATGAAATATGATGTACGCTGTTAACAGGCAGAAATGGTTTTCATGATTTGCTCATGGTTGTCTCTAATTTCTAATTTCAGGTTAGTATATATATAGGTCTCAATCACTGAAGACTGAGAAAACCAAAAAGCAGCTCTATTTTTTTTTTTCTTTACTACTGCAGCAACCATAAACCATCTAAAATTGTAAGAATTCTTCATATTAAAAGTTATATCTTAATTGTGTAAATGTCATAGCTATTTCTTGGTTATTTTGTATTTAAATAACATTTTCTTTTTCAAATTTTATGTGAGGAAAAATCCTGCTAATACTTAAATACTTTTGTAGTTAGAGTCAGTCTTAAATGCTTGAAAATTATATTAGTAAAAAAGAAAAGGATAACAGAGAATGTCAATACTAGTGGACTGTGGAAAGAGGGATTAAAACAACACAAACCCATAGAGGAAACCCTCAACTGAAGCTCCTTTGCTTTCCCTTTTCCCTTTGTCCTATGTAGGGCCAGAAACCTCACCTCCCATTAAACAGCGAATTGCATGTGTCTGGAGACAGCCTACATAGATCTCCCCAGGCTCCTTTCACATTTGTCCCTAGGGCGAAAAACAATAATTACGCCCTGCTCAAAAAGGCACCCATTAATCTTTCCTGGAAAACAGCAATTTGCAATCATCAGGTGCACATTGAAATCTTATATAAGCAGTTTTAAAACATATTTCTGGAATCCCTGAAAAAATACTATCATTTGGATCTTCTTACTCTAATTAGGTATTTACTTGAGTAGTCATTTAAAAAGATAAGGTGCAGAGGAAGTTGGAGTTGTATTTTAGAAAAATGGGACTATTTTGCCTCTTTACAATTACCTAGTTATAAATAAACGACAAGAAAAAAAACTTATGTCTAACTTTCATATCCCAAATCATAGAGAAATTTGGTCAATAATTCTCAATAATTTCTATTATTGAGACAAGAAATGGGATTGTAGGGGCCAAGGAAAAACTCCCCCTTCACTCACTGAAGATTCACTGAAAAATAAACCCAGAAAAGGTAGATTAATAAGAAAAAACATGAATACTATTTATCAATGCATACATGGGGAGTATCACAGAGTCGTTACTCAATCCCCCAACGTGGTGCAGAAGCTTATGTACCATCTTTAGGTTATAGAAAAGGTGGAGTTCAGAACATGACCCAAAATAGATTATGATGATAAATCAGGTCATAGTGGCAAGACAGGAAGGGAGAGAAGAGGAGCACCTTGGCTAGAAAAGGAGGCCTTATTATGTAGATGAAACCTCACAGGTAGTAGCCCTCAGAGAGAATAGACAGCAAATGTTTCTTTCAGATTTTAAGGTGTCAGACTTTCTGATCATCTCTCCCACATCTGCCCAAGTAAAGGCGTAGCCGCATCAATACAAATTCTGTACAAATGCAAATTTTCTCCCCAAAACAACAGCTTTGCAGGGCTATTTCTGTTTGCTGGTCTTAAACTGCCATCTCAATGTATATATGTAAAAGAAAATATTTTGGGGTAAAATATTTTTATTTCCTTCAGGATAATTGTACAAAGTGCTAATAATACTGAGATGAGAGAGGATGATACTCTCAAACTCTAAGACTTCACAATGAAGAAATGTAAGGTCAGGGCTAAGAGGCTACCAAAACTCACTCAGGGGAATTTATGTCACTGTTCTAATATGTTTCATCTTCAGTTTTACAATAAAATTGAAGGACGAAAGGATTCACTGAATAAACTTTTGTATCTTTTAGTGCATCAACTAGTACCTACAGTTCAAATTTAACATAATTATGCCAAAGTTACATGGCAAAAGAAACAAAAGTATTTGACCCTAAAGTATGTCTTTTTTTTTTTTTAACATATTTTGAGATGCCTATTCAGAGAGCTTGCAGACAACAGTAGCTTAGTAAATCTGCCTTTCATGGAGGAAAATTGCATCTGTAGAAGAAATAAAGTGAAGTAAACAGACACAATTGAGCTTTCTCTGAGGCCATCCTGCGTCTGGATATAGGAAAGATTAAGTGAAAGCCTGACATCTCTAAAAATCTGACAGAGAAAGATTAAGCAGAGATCACTATCTATTGTTTCTGAGGGCTGCTATATATGAGGTTTTATGTTCCTAACAAGATCACCTTTACTACCCAAGCCTCCTCTTCTCTTCCTCCAGTAACCTGTCTGGCCACTATAACCTGTCAGGCTTCTCTCTAATCCCCTATTCTTTCTGTAACCTCTGGATAGTATAAAAGTATCAACCATTTGCCTTTCTTTGAGTTTTTGTATTTTGCATGACTCCCTTGCATATGTGTGTGCATAAAATGTGTGTGCCTTTTTTCTATTAATATGTTTATTATCAGTTTGTTCTATAGACTCATCTTATCAAACTTTCAGAGGAAAAATTGGAACTTCCCTATAAATGGTCAAGTAGGAGACACACCAGAGTGGAGGCTTGAGATCTTGGTCCTAGGTGCCATCCAAAAGACCTTCAGGATAGCTAAATCATAGAAAGAAGAGCTTTTTTGGTGATATTCATTTACAAATCACAAAGAAAATGTCTTTGATATGGGCTGAAGGTGCTCTCTCTTCAAAAAGGGCCTCATAGGGCCTGTATCACGCAGTGGAGTCATACATATTTAGCAAGTTTGGGGGAAAAGTTATATGTCTTTCTGAGGGAAACCAAGCACATGCACAATGAATAAACATAACTATGACATACTTTCCATGTTCACTTTGGAGCAGAGTGCTGGCATAAAAATGGATGAAATTTGTCTCTTTACATCAAAAGGTGAACTATAGGACACAAAGCCCATTTGTGCACAGCCCCTGTAAGCTTGCTGAAACTGGTTTAAGGTCTGTTATTGCTTATCAGCAAAGATTTCAAGGCCAGTCCTCTGTCTAATCAGAGTTGTAGTAGTGGTCTGGTTTATGAATTAAGGTTAGGAAGAATCTGATAGCTCCTATTGTTAAAGAGTTTACAACTGTAGAAATTTAGGAATTTTCGAGGCCAACTAGGCCCTAATTTTGATCTCAACTCACATAAGTTTCCCTCTGCCATATCTCACTATGTCTGTCACCTTAAGCAAGACATTTAAAATAATCTCACCTTCCTGGGAGTGAATTTCTTCACTGGAAAAAAAAAATATATATATATACACACACACACACACATACACACACACACATAAATATATTATAGATAATATAATAATGTGTATATAATATATATAGACACATATATACGTGCATATATCTATGTGTCTGTGTGCATGTCTGTGTGTGTGTGTATATATATATATTTTTTTGAGACAGGGTCTCGCTTTGTCACCCAGACTGGAGTGCAGTGGCCTGAATAGGTCTCACTGCAGCCTTGACCTGCTGGGCTCAAGAGATCCTCCCACCTCAGTCCCCCAAGTAGCTGGGAGTACAGCCGTGTGCCACCACACCCAGCTACATTTTGTATTTTTAGTAAAGACGAGATTTAGACGTGTTGCCCAGGCTGGTCTCCAACTTCTGAGCTCAAGAGATCTGCCCATCTTCGCGTTGCAAAGTGTTAAAATTATAGGCGTGAGCCATGGCGCCTGGCCCAGAGATTTATATTAAAGTGATCACATTTTTTTTTCTCAAAGGGCCAAATATTATATTATTGATTTTTTGTCGATGTGTAATATTTGGGATAATTTTGGCTCCCTAATCAAGTTGCAAATTCTTAAACAATGAAAACAGGACCAAAAAAAAAAAAAAGCCTAGTAATTTTTTAGTACAAAATGGAAATCTTTTCTTAAATATCTACAACAGGGATGTCCAGTCTTTTGGCTTCCCTGGGCCACATTGGTAGGAGAAGAATTGTTTTGAGCCACACATAAAATATACTAATGATAGCTGATGAGCTAAAAAGAAAAATCTCAAAAAAAAAATCTCATAGCATTTTTAGAAAGTTTATGAAGTTGTGTTGGGCTGCATTCAGAGCTGTCCTGGGCCATATATATGTCGCCCATGGGCCATGGGATAGATAAGCTTGATCTACTTGAAGAAAAAAGATGATTCCATTAGCTCTTACTAAACACTTCACAAATAAGAGAGTATTTACCTGCAAGAGACAAACCACAAAAAAAAAAAAAAAAAAAAAAAAAAAGGAAATTATGTGAAGTTCTCTTGCCCTAGTGATTTATTTTTATTTTATTTTATTTTATTTTTATTTTTTCTTGAAATGGCATCTCACTCTGTCACCCAGGCTGGAGTGCAGTGGTGTGATCTCAGCTCACTGTAACCTCCGCCTGCCAGGTTCAAGAGATTCTCATGCCTCAGGCTCCTGAGTAGCTAGGATTACTGGTACCCGCCACCACTCCCAGCTATTTTTTTAAATTTATTTTTTATTTTTTATTTTATTTTATTATTTTTTTTTAGTAGAGATGGAGTCTCACCATGTTGGCCAGGCTGGCCTCAAACTCCTAAACTCAAGAGATGCGCCCACCTTGGCATCCCAAAGTGCTGGGATAACAGGCATGAGCCACCGCACCCTGCCCACCCTAGTGATTAATAAAATGACACATTAGCAAGAACAAATATAGTCTTCCTGTAGGAAAAAAGAGAGATATTTGTCAGACCTAACTTAATGTGTGATTATTTGATGGGTTTATTACTAAGCTAAACCACAGGAAGAAAAAAGATAGTATCAAGGAAATTAATGCACCACTCATATTATTCTCCTAGTGTTTCATTCTATGTTGACAAATCTACTGTGAAATTTAGAACAGAATATATCCAAGTTTAATGCAGAATTTTAGATAGCAATACAAAATTTGATAGCAATGGAAAGTTAATATAAACATTTTTAAAGGAGTCTGATTTGTTATGATAGTCATGGTACCACTCAGTGAGGTTTACCATATGAAAATTCTGCATTTGCCATTTGAATTTTGACAAGTGCCTAAAAATATGATTTTATTATGACTACAATTCTCATCACTTCTGGGTATTTTAACCTTGCATTTTATTATTTCTAATGACATGGGTGGCTACATAAACCAGAAACATATGAGAACCATGAGCTCCAAAAGAAACTACAAATCTTAACATAGGGTTATTTACTTCTATTGGAACTAAGTCGCAAGCAAGCCCTAGCTTGGTGGTCTCCAAAAAAGGGTTTTGGAGCCCTGCATTTGTTTTATGGAACTCATATAGAATGTCGGACAAAATTACCAAGCTAAAATATTAGAGTCTTTAAGCAAAAGTTAGAGTTAAAGAAGGCCAATTTGGAAATTAGGGTCTAATGGGACTAATTATATAGCCTGGTCTTTTTGCCCTAGTTACAAAAGCTTATAGAAAAGGTACACACCAATGTATCAAAACACAGAGGTCAATTAAGCTACAATACATATTTAATCTTAGCAGATGCATTATCATTTAAATATTGGAAAATAAGATACCTGGGGAAAGAATTATGTGTATCTATCTATCTATCTATCTATCTATCTATCTATCTATCTATCTGTAGTATCTAGGCAAAGATTATATATATATATATACACACACACTCTCATATATAGACAGTATATATACTCACATATGCATATATACACATATATACATGTGTATATATACGTGCATATATATACACACTCATATACATGTGTGTATATATACGCTTGCATATATATACATATATATACACACACACATATATATGCACACACACACACATACACACATATATATACACACACACGCACACACACATATATATTAGTTAGGCTTACTTGAAGTTTCCTCAGTCAGTCATCCTAATAAAAAAAGTCATGTATTAACTAACATTGCACTTTTCTTAACATTGTAGAACTACCAGTAAGATGGAACTTGGTATAAGGCAGTTATAACTGTGATATAGATTAGTTTTAAAGTTAAATTAATGCTAGAATAGTAGCCTCATAGCTATGGTGAAATTTTACAGGAAAATGGTTGCTCAAATTATAAAGTAGAAACCGAGAAGTTAATAGTGTAACCACTCAGATAATTTACCATGACACTCAAAGGCATTATTAACTGGACTGAATAATGAATACAAAATATGCCAAAGTTTTCTAGATGACTATTTAAATTTTCATGGTAAAATAACTTCAAAGATAAAATGCCTATTATAACTAAGATATATATTGATAAAAGCAAGTAAAATGAAATATAATATGATTAACCAATGAATTTTTTAAATCTTCATACCTTAATTATTCATTCAACAAATATTCATAGAATAACTCTTGTGTGTCAAGGTTCTATACTAGGTTCTGGGGATAGGTACAATTTATATTAATAACTTTTTTTTTCAGAGAAACACTAGCATTTGTGAAAAAAATCTTAAAGCTTTCTACATGGGTAGAAAGAGTAGTCTGAAATAAAGAGTGTAGTCATAGGATTGAGCACAGTTAGAAACAAGGCAACAATCTATCACGTAAATGCCAAATCATGTTCCCAAAATAGAAACAGAACTAGATAGTCTCTCAGAACAATGAAGACTGACATTTAATACTTTTTGAGTTCCAGCCCTGTAGCAGCTTGGAAAGTTATATTAAAAAATGGCTTTAGGTGAACAAATAGTACAGGCAACACATGGTATTACTGATCTCAGTGACGCATAATCATCGTCAGCCAAAATTTATTTCCTTTTTCTGAATGAATGAGAATGAACAGAAGGAGGAGAAGGAGTAGACAGTGGAAGGAAACAACAGACTCTGAGAAAGTTTATGTCTGCCCTACAATAAAAAGTGAAATACTTTGATCTAAATTAATTGTAAATGATTATATATATAACATTTTTTGTATATGTGTATATGTGTATGTATATTCAGATTAGTATGTTTATTTCTATAATAAAGACTTCCCAATGAGACAGATATGATTTCAACTCCTAAAATTCTTATCAATCCTATTTTCAAAGCACTGAAAACTTACATTACTATTTTATTTTCAGATAAATACTACAAACTAATGGTTTACTGACATGATCTTATCAGATTTACTTTTTCTTTCCAGACTTCTATGTATATACAAGACCTAAGTAGAAAAGGTCCTGAACCAAACTAAATAGTAAGTCAGAAGGCTTTCCTGTAGGAAGACACAACTATGGTTTGTTTCACTGAAAGCCTTACTACTCAACAGTATATATTTTTAAAATCAGAATTCTTTGTTTATTAATAACAGCCTCTTTTCAAAAATATTTTTTTCCTTCTATGTCAATTCTAATGCTTTGTTACGGTCAAGGGTCAGTCAAGCACGTGCCGAGCCGTGAAAATACTGAATAACATGTTTTTTTTTTTAAATGTTGAAGATTTCTGTGTTGTTATAAAGAAAACTAATCCCTTTGAAAGGTCGATTCTATGTCCCATCTCCTGTCACCCCGATACTCTAAAGAAGGGAATGGAAGTAGTTAAAAAGCACTGGAAGTGTGTGTTGTTTTTTTTTTAAATAGAAATTTGGTCCTTATTGGGTGGAAAAACTTTCCACTGAAAGTCAAATATTTTCATAATGAAGGAATAAAAAGGCGATTATTTTACTGAAGGGATGTTTTATTTGATGGTCAGGAAGACACCCTTGATATTTACTTTATTCTGGTAGCCACATCCACCGAAGTCAAGGTTCTTATTTAAAAGCTCATTACTACTACTGAAACTAAATAGAAATAATGAACAGAAAGCACAGCCCATCAGAAATTCCATGTTCTGTTCACAGAATACACTCTTTTGTCACTATTTCCCCATATGGAAAATGAAGTAAATACTTAATGGTAAAAACACATTTATAGTCTCAAATGTAGGTACTGGAATCCAGAGGAACTGATTATAGATCCACGTCTCTAAATGACAGTGCCTTGTAACTACTAGCTGATTATGTTGTGCTGATTTATTTACAATTAGAGGAATAATTTGACTCCCCAAAGAACACATTATCTAATAAGTAATCGTAAATGACCACTGGAAAAATCTCTCCCTGCAACTGTCCCAGTCACTATCATAAAGTGTTATCTTATAAATTCAGAAAGATTAATAAAACATGTCTTTCATAAAAAGACTTGCTATGTTTCAGTGGAAAACCCTGTATGCCCTGGGGAAAGGCAAGAGTTGTAGCTTGGGATTTGTCTACGACAATGATGCAAAACTGAAACTTTAAATTAAAAATTTCTAACGTCTCAGACAAGTTAAAACATTCTCCTGCCAACCACTACCCCTTAAAAAAATTTCTTAACAATACTATCGCCTGTCCCTGGCCCAGAGTGTCACAGAGAATGGGACATCTAACGTTTTCTGTCATTCTTTGCTCTAAATTCTAGCAATAGAAATGAACAGGGAATCTATATCTTTTATTAGGGTGGGAGAATGTACCAATTTGTAAATAGTGCCCAAAATTCATGATTCACTCCAAATACACAAAAACTACATCATTTTAAGAGTAGAAAAGTTAAGTCTGGCATACTGAAAGGCTAAATAACTTCAACAATCTGAAAGCATAGCTTAAATTTGTGTGTTGAATTCATTTATAAAGAAATGAACTGGTGTCTAAAGCCTGTTTTTGGACTTAAAATATACTAATTGGTTTATACACCAAATTTGGACTAAAAATTTTATTATATATACATTAGTTTATATATTTTAATATACATTAAAAGGCTATGTTGAATACATTGCCTCCATGTATAATATGCAATACATGATGTGTTATGAATATATTTATTATATGTATTATATATTGGTGTTACATTACCTAATGCTACATATATGTAAACAATTGAGTTAAAATTACAATGTTTTTTTCCTTATGCTAGTAATAACATATATAAAATACAAATACATTTAAACAAATTTTTATGGCTACTGAGAAAAATCTTACATGATTTTTTTGATAATCTTTTGCAGTAAGATGAAAATATCACTTTAGAAAAAGAAAAATTATCATTAAATTTATATACTACTGTAATATTGCACAGAGAAATCTAATACACTTTAAAATTTTAATTCAATATTTGCTATATTGACAATGCAAATAAACATGGCATTAACTATTGTACTTCAGAAATCACTGAAAATTTATCAATGAATTATGACAGTAGGCTTAATTTGAATATTCTTTAAGATAGAAAACCAAAGGCTTATTTGTCTTATTTAAATTTTATCTTAGTCCATACCTCTATCTTTTCTAGAAGATACTATCATGGAAAATCACCAGAGAATTTCACTACTCATTGAAAAGAAATTAAGTCTCTACAACTGAAAATAATGTAAACTTTTCTGATATACAAATCCCATTTAAATTTTTTTTGTATATTAAATCAAAATTTTGTGGCGTGAGTGACAAATTGCTATTTCTTGATATGAGTGGCCATGCTGGAGTGCAGTGTTGTGATCTCAGCTCACTGCAACCTCCACCTCCCGGGTTCTAGCAATTCTCATGCCTCAGTCTCCTGAGTAGCTGGGCTTACAGGCACCCGCCACCACGCCCAGCTAATTTTTGCATTTTTAGTAGAGACAGGGTTTCACCATATTGACCAGACTGGTCTCGAACTCCTGACCTCAAGTGATCCTCCTGCCTCAGCCTCCCAAAGTGCTGGAATTACAGGCGTCAGCCACTGCCCCGGCCGAATAAACATAAGTTTTAAAAAACTTCATTCCTGAAGTTAAGGAGCCAAATCAACTTGTTATAAGCTGATTTTATAAAGCAATTAGAAAAGCTAAACTTTGGGTTCTCGAGATTGACTAATTCAACAATTCAACTACGTTTTTTAATAGTTAAAAAGTACATGAAACAAAAAATTTGAAGTATGCCTAATACCATATGTGGTATGTAGTAAACAATAAGTATTAGTTTCAATAGAAAAATGGGTCTTAAATCTGGCAGCACATTAGAATAAACGGTGCTTTTAAAAAATACTCACATCTTTTAAAAAATACTCAAACCTGGGACTCATCCTCACAAACTGACTGCCTGATCTTAAATGAGAGAAGTATCTCTCTCCAAAAAATTCTGATGCATAACTGGAGAATTAAGAACCATTGACCTTGCAATGTTAGAAATCTACTTTTAATGTAAATACATACTAAATATCTTCCAGACCATATACAGTTAATTAAGCAGTATAGTGCATATTTATTTTTTTCCCAACTTTTGATTTAATGCTTCCTTAAAAAATGCAATATGGGCCGGGCACGGTGGCTCATGCCTGTAATCCCAGTACTCTGGGAGGCTGAGGTGGGCAGATCACTAGGTCAGGAGATCAAGACCATCCTGGCCAACAAGGTGAAACCTCATCTCTACTAATAATACAAAAGTTAGCTGGGCATGGTGGTTTGTGTCTGTAATCCCAGCTACTCGGGAGGCTGAGGCAGGACAATCGCTTGAACCAGGGAGTCAGAGAGGGCAGTGAGCCGAGATCACGCCACTGCACTCCAGCCTGGTGACAGAGCAAGACTATATCTAAAAAAAAAAAAAAAAAAAAAAAACAAAAAAAAAGGCAATATGGCGGAAAACTAAATAAAAGAGGCTAGGGAAATTCAATAGCTCTAGCAAAAAAGATGGGATGTAATTCCTAAATACAGTCACTAAAAGAAACATATAGAAGTAATAAATACTTTTAAGTGGTTCCATTAAGCAGTTTTTACTAAGTTTACCTCTAATGTTTGCTGTGGAATCTATTGCTTCCCCAGGCTGTGAGAAAAAGACAAGGTGTGGGATGTTGATGTGCTATCCACAATGTGTTAGAGGAAAGTAAACTGTTTAGTAAACATTAAAGTAAATTTCCCAAATAATTTTGGTTGCTCTTTTGTTGTCACAATCATGTTAATAAAACTATTTGTATCAGACATACTGACATTTTTTCCAGTTTATAGACAGATTTAAAAGTGATAGGTAATTAGTTCCTTCAAAATATTCTATTAAATATAGATTAAAAATCTGAAAATTATTTCCCCTAAAATATCCTCTCTTAAAAGTATATGTAAAAATATATTTAGAAGACATCGTAGCCCTCTCTTTCTAAGATTTATGAAAGTAGGTATTCATGCATGAGTCTTAATGCATAATTTGGAAAATACTGCTTTTGTCATGAAAATCTTTTTCCTCCTTAGCTCCACATTCCTTCCATGAAAAACAAACAAACAAACAAAAAAAGTACATCAGATATATGAACTTCTGCAGTTGATAAATTTTAGTCAGGTGAGCCAAATCCTCTGTGTCAACTGGATACTCTTAGTTGCTTATATTCAAGGCCTTCAAAGCAGGCATAAAAATGCATGAGGTGACTAGTCAATTAGTCTTTCCTCTCAGGAGGTCTGGTTTTGGCCAAGCATACAATAAAAGGACTCTATTAACTTAATTCTATCTGCAATTTGTGTACATGACCCAAATCACCTCAGAGTAAATTATGATTAGTTGTTCCAATTCATGAAAGAACTAGGACTAGAATCACACTTGAGGTCCACAGGGGGATGGTGAAACTATGAAGGAATTGTGTGCAGCACCTGCCCATACCATGCCCTGCTTAATCAACTGCCTCTCCATGGGGCACTGGAAAGAAGGCTGGAAGATCACCAAGAGCTGTTTATACAACTGGAACCATTCCATCTCAACTCCAGTGAAGCAAACAACAGTGAAAGGGTCCTCTATTCCAATCATCCAATGAAAACAATATGAAGTGGACATCTTGGGAAGTAAATCACCAGGAACATTAAGACATCAGGGAGTGAACATTTTTTAAGTAGTTCAATTAATCAATTTTTACTGTTTATCTCTAGTGTTTGCTGTGGGATCCATTGCTTTCCTAGACTATGTTAGACAAAATGTTGATGTGCTATCCATAAGAAAGTGAGAGAAAATCGTATATGGGTTACAACACAGTAAAATCTTCTGTTTCTCATTCCATGCTTCATTGAGTAGGCTCTTCTTTACTTATTTTCATAGCCTTCTATAGCTCTGTGTGTCTAAAGTTTCCAAACACACAAATTATTTAATCTATATTTCCTATATAAAAAGAGCTTATATAACATCTGAAATGGATATATTTTCTAAATAAAAAATCAGTTAAAATGAGGATTTTGGACTGTTTTTCAATTCTACTTATAATTTAATTTTCCATGATATTTTTGTCATTTGGATCTTTATAATTCTTATTATAAGCATATTCTTTGTTAATAATGTTATTTTTTAACTGGACTGGGAATAATGAAAGGATTTCATGTCTGTCTACTTGGGAAAACTGTACCTTGACAAACAGAAAACAAAGGCAAAATTGTACTGTACTAAATATTAAACTTTATGTCCAACACACTATTTCAAAAATGGAAAAATAGTTAAAAGTTAGCTATCTCCAAGTAGATTATATATGCCAAGGATGAAGAAAGCAGTTGGAAACTCTGCAGCTCTGAAATGCTGTTGTGATTAGCAGGAAAACACAACAAAATGCTCACATCAGTGTTCCTTAATCAGTGACTCAGAACAAACACGTTGGCCATCAGATTAACAGACTTTTCCACAGGCAGATCCAGTAAATACAGAAGACTGAAATGATCCAAAGATAAACTATAAAACTATAAATTGCTGTATGTGGCCTCCAGTTATTTTATTCTCTATGCTTGTTAGACTATCTACCAGGATTTTTTTTTTCTTAAGGGAAGAGTAAGCAATACATCTCTGAAACATGTGTCAGTTGTTTAAAAATGTGCAAAGGCAGGGCAAAGGTGTGATTCCACTTCCACAGAGAAAAAGCATGCATTTCAAACTTATGAAAAAAATTTCAGCCATGTATGAAACTTTTCATCTAGACATTGATTCTTTCCTTCTTATTCCTCATATATGCATGCATAACATCATCAAGATTTTTTTAATGATAGACGTATACCCTATGATTGTTTTCATAATGTATTCTGCAAAACATGTTTTTTACTCTCATATGATTCCTCAAGCAACAGTACAAATAGGGATACTAGGAAATCTTAACATAACACAGATTGCTGCCAAATTGTCAGCTGTTGCTGGATGAATGGTGAGACTGAGACACATTTTTACCGCCTTGGGTTAACCGTTTTAGATGACACATCTGTATACAGTTGTCCAGTTAATATTAGTATAAGTCTTCACTGTTGTCATAAATAATATAACTAAGAAAACTAGAGGTGCAGTGATGCCTTTCCTCTGGAATGTAATGTGAGGATTAGAACCAGGATAGTTACCCTGTTGATCAGTCACAAAGCCTAAACTAGTCCCTGGGGACTGCTGAAAGCATTGCTAATTCTTCATGCCTTAAGTATGTAATCACATCCTAGAGACTTCAGTTACATACTGATAACAATTGCTTCTCTTCTAGAAGGCAAACCACACCACCATAGAAGAGGAGAATTAAAACGTCTATCCACAAATTTCACGTGCAAACACATGACAATGATTGTATTGACGGTTGTCATCTGCTGCCATTGTCAGTAGTCTCATCAAGGGACAACTGCTAGTCTTGCACTCCAGCGGCCTTTTAACTTTTAAATTTATGATTTCACACCTGAGACAAATCTGCTGCCATTTAAAAAGACAAATGCAGATTCTAAAGAATTAATTTCCCTGTAAATACAAATGAAGAGGTATCCTTAGCCTCATGATTTTGTAGACTTTTAAAGAGGATCTCCTAAGATTACTGGAAAATTGCAAGTAAATGTGATGGTAGAATACATAAAAATTCCAATTTTTTGAAATATAAGTTAAATGAGAAACAAATAGTCTTATAAATTATATTTTCTAGTACCTTTGCAAATGCCACTGTATGACATTTTCATTTACGTGCATTTCTTACAAAATAAAATCGAAAGCCTAGCCCTCATAGAAAATTAGAGTGAAAACTTCCAGTCTATTATCACAAAAAATAATTAGTTAAGGAGTTTAGGTAATTGTGATTTGATTCTGGATGATTTCTATAATTGTTATCAGGTTTTTTTTTAACTCAAAATGTATGTTCAACTAGTTTCTATAAAACAGCTGTTCTTGGTAAAATAATTCATAATAAAGACAAATTACCATATTTTTCAGTGATGTGCCCATAACTCTGCAAACTAATTTAAAATGTATTTAATACTGGTAGGAACCAAACAAAATAGCATAATTTATGAGTTTCTGATTTTTATATTAAAATTTTTACTTAATTTATTGCATCATTATTGTTACATGTGAACATGGCTTTTAGAGATTTTAGGCTCAATTTTAAACTTAGAAATAAAGAAGGCTATATAATAGCCATATTTTGAAAATGCAGAGATTAGGAATTCTAATCTCATCCCTTCTTTGAAGAAGTCTGTTTATTAGTCTTTACCTCAGTTTTTACATCAGTACTATATATAAGGCATTAATAATTTAACTTGGTATTTTTTAGCATATTCACTTACCTTATTTACAGACATTTTAAATACAGAATTTCTTTATAATAACCTACTCATTCTTTATGAACGAATAACCAATGTAAAATAAAAACAGATCCATTAGGAACAATTCTTATTTGAACCATCATGCTACATAAATCCAGTAATAAACAGCCCTTAGAAAGGCTAAGTAGGGACTGAAACTCTTACTTCCAGTTGGGCTGACATTTATTTCTATTGATTTCTTACTTTTTCCTGGCAGTTCCTCTTACCTATTGAGAGGTGACAGCGTTCTGGCGGCAGTCCTCACAGCCCTCGCTCGCTCTCAGAGCCTCCTCTGCCTGGGCTCCCATTTTGGCGGCACTTGAGGAGCCCTTCAGCCCACCCTGCACTGTGGGAGCCCCTTTCTAGGCTGGCCAAGGCCACAGCCGGCTCCCTCGGCTTGCAGGGAGATGTTGAGGGAGAGGCGCGAGCGGGAACCGGGGCTGCGCACGGCGCTTGCGGGCCGGCTGGAGTTCCGGGTGGGCGTGGGCTTGGCGGGCCCTGCACTCGGAGCAGCCGGCCGGCCCTGCCGGCCCGGGGCAGTGAGGGACTTAGCACCCGGGCCAGTGGCTGCGGAGGGTGTACTGGGTCCCCCAGCAGTGCCCACAGGCGCTGCGCTCGATTTCTCAGCGGACCTTAGCTGCCTTCCAGCGGGGCAGGGCTCGGGACCTGCAGCCCGCCATGCCTGAGCCTCCCACCCCCTCCATGGGCTCCTGTGCGGCCGGAGCCTCCCCGACAAGCGCCACCCCCTGCTCCACAGCGCCCAGTCCCATCGACCACCCAAGGGCTGAGGAGTGTGAGCACACAGCGCGGGACTGGCAGGCAGCTCCACCTGCAGCCCCAGTGTAGGATCCACTGGGTGAAGCCAGCTGGGCTCCTGAGCCTGGTGGAGATGTGGAGAACCTTTATGTCTGGCTCAGGGATTGTAAATACACCAATCAGCACCCTGTGTCTAGCTCAGGGTCTGTGAGTGCACCAATCGACAATCTGTATCTAGCTGCTCTGGTGGGGCCTTGGAGAACCTTTGTGTCCATACTCTGTATCTAACTGATCTGATGGGGACGTGGAGAACCTTTATGTCTGGCTCAGGGATTGTTAACTGCACCAATCAGCGCCCTGTCAAAACAGACCACTGGGCTCTACCAATCAGCAGGACGTGGGGCCAGATAAGAGAATAAAAGCAGGCTGCCTGAGCCAGCACTGGCAACCCCCTCGGTTCCCCTAACACATTGTGGAGGCTTTATTCTTTTGCTCTTTGCAATAAATTTTGCTACTGCTCACTCTTTGGGTCCACACAGTTTTTATGAGCTGTAACACTGACCGCGAAGGTCTGCAGCTTCACTCCTGAAGCCAGCGAGACCACGAGCCCACCGGGAGGAACGAACAACTCCAGACGCGCCTCCTTAAGAGCTGTAACACTCACCGCTAAGGTCTGCAGCTTCACTCCGGAGCCAGCGAGACCACGAACCCATCAGAAGGAAGAAACTGAACACATCCGAACATCAGAAGGTACAAACTCCAGACGCGCCACCTTAAGAGCTGTAACACTCTCCGCGAGGGTCCGCGGCTTCATTCTTGAAGTCAGTGAGACCAAGAACCCACCAATTCCGGACACACTATCACTCCTCTTATCAATGTCACCAGACCTACTTGATTTTTTACTTTGCTCTAAGCCTGGTGGAAGAGGAGTGCTTTTGTAGCCAATAGGGAAGTAGTATCCTCAAGTACACATCACTGTGTTTGTATTAAGTGTATCCTCAGCCCCTAGCCTCTCCCTCGCTGTCCATCCTCCAGCTTTTCTCAGCTTTCATATCCAGACCTCTAACTACTGCCCCTTTGAGGGAAATGTCCATGTTAACTGCAGTTGGTTTTCCACATATGTGCAGATGAAAGTCCTTTAGCATTTTGTGTACAAGACAAACAGCACCAATGTGTAACCTTCTATTTTCTTTTGTTCCTAGAAGGCTTACAGGAAAATAAAGTTGGGAAGACAGGAGGGCAGGCAAAGTTTTACTTTTATTTCTTTACTTTTAGTTGTTATTTACTCTGAGAGAACAAATTCTTTTTTGTTTGCTTCAAACATCAAAGTGCAAGAGGGTAAGCAAAAGTGTGTTTGAATTCTTTGTTGGAGCAGGGAAGTACATAATTTTTTTTTTTGCACATGGGTGTTGAGCTATAGAGAAAGGAGATTCCTGTGGTTCATAAAAAGGAATAAAAGAGTCATTAGCATTCTGGTAAGCACTGCTGTCTCCCGGGTACATGAGATAAAGGGAAGATAGACATTAAAACACAAGAATGAATCAGCTACCTCTATTGCTTCCCCATCCGTGTGTCCCACATCAACCTGTTATGTGATTACTGAAGCTCTCTACTCTTCAAATACCCAAAGGTCATTCTTTTTCCTGAGCATTGGCTACCAGCACCTCAATATGTCTCCTAGACTTGCCAGGCTTGCCTGGCTGGAGCTCCCATGCAAAGGATTTGAGGACCTTGATTAGTGGTTTTTAGTGGGGCTCTTCTATTTTCCGTTGCTCAGAAATGAAGGTGGTAGGAATGAGTTCCAGGTTCAATCATAATCAGTGGTTCATGTGTTCTCATTTTCCAAATAGGCATTCAGTTTCTGATAGGAAAAGTGGTAAAAAAAAGAGGTCAATGAATGGAATTTGTTTTATGACAGCTTAAAATTTCTGATATAAAAACCTTTAAAACCTAAATGTCTTGTTCATTCATGCTTCATTTACCTAGAAAATACACAGTTTTTCCATGTACTTTATTAGCCATCTGACATAAAATTTTCCAAGTGGCAGAAAAAATACATTTTAATTCACTCATTAATGTATTTAATAAACATTGAATATCTTCTGGATTAGGTGCTCTTTAACTTTATTTAAATAGATAAAGGACTCTTCCATTCAACTGCAAATATTTAATATATTAGTAATATATATTGGTACTTTTTAGCATACATTTCTTTTCACCTTTATAGGCTCTCAAAGAAGGTGACATTCTCCACAAAAGATAATAGTTGGAGTTAGAAATAGACATCTTGATATTTTTCCTTTCTTCACCTGGCCTTTCAGAGCTGAAAGGTCATTGAAAAGGAGGAAGTACTTTTAAGTGTATCCTATGTCTTGTGATCCAAGATTATTTAAAAAAGAAAGCACAAGAAATGGAGAAGTTGCTTCCAAGAACAAGAATGTTTTTCTTTCATATTGCGTTACACATAGACAGGTTCTCTGGGGCCTGAAAACTGCACAGCTGTGTGCATTTGTGTTTAAGATTAAGTTTATTGTGTTTAGCTTGCCTCTTCTTTTATGGTTACTCTTCCTCAGCTGTCCATCTTTCCATCTCACTTTCACATTTCAACTCTCAAAAAAATGTGGAAGGTAATGAAATGTCTGGAATTTCTTTGGTGTATGGATTCAAAGTAATAGTGAAATAGACGTGCCCTACTCATGAAATTGTGTAAAATCTGAAAATAAGCATTCGATTAGCTGCTCAGACCAATTTAAAAAAAAATTTAAGGAAAGTCTAGGAATTAAGAGCATAGGAAGGATTAAAATTTGAATTGTTCAATGCGGCGAGTTTCTGATAAAAAAAATCTTACAACTTTGAATACGGACTATTTCTTATAAGAAATAAACTTTTCCCCTTTCTTCCCCCCATCTCCCAATCTCAAGTTTTCTGAAATCAGCTCAAATGACAAAATAACACAATTCTCACATTGCTATCCTTTGTTTACTTTTCCTTATCTGATTAATAATTAAATTTTATTTGTCTCATTTTTATTAATAATACATATTTACACAAATGTGCATATTAAATATGTGTATTTAGTATCTTATGAATTTTGAAGAAAAAAAACCAGAACATCTTTGGATGTTCTGTGTTGGGTGATTTTAGCTTCCTTTTTGGTTTTCCCCCACAAAAAAGGAAAGGGAAAATTCTACTTAGTCTCTTGTTTTTACAGACACTCAGAATCTACTTGCTTTCTCATTCTTAAAGAAATAACATTTTCTGTCAGGCAAGGATGTCCTATGATCAAATAATGTAACTCATGCAAGATTTGAAAAACTAATATGTGTTATTTCCCAGAAATATTTTGTTTTTTATCAGACACATTTACTAATAGATTTCCAAGCATTAAAAAGTTAAGGTTAATAGTTATTTCTGGAAGATCAAGGAACTCCCTGTTGGATCCATGCTCTTGGATCACAGTATGAAACAGTTTATTTTTGCTTTTAAGACCAGACTTTGGGGTTCTTTTTAACTTGATTTCTTCATCTCAAAGTCTGAAAAACCAAGATGTATGAAAATTGTAGTATGAAAATTATAAAGCTGTATAAACTCTTCTTATTGTGTACTTCATTAATATTCCTATCATCTTAAATACTATTATTTTGTATTTTGCAAATGTGGTACTTTTTTCACTATTCCGTACCAACCAAAGTAGTTCAGAAAAAAAAATAGCTAAATGTTCAGAATTAATAAAACTGCCACTGTATACCAAGCATAAAAAATTGTTGCTTTTAGGAAGTTCAAAGAAGTTGTGGCTACTTGAAGTCTCCTAAATATTGTTTTGTGAATTTTGTATGTGTTACGGAGTAAATTGTGTTCCCGCTTCAAAAAATTTCATTTTGAAGTGCTAACTTCCCCCAAAGATGACTGAATTTGGAGACAGGATCTTTACAAAGGTGATTAAGTTAAAATGAGATCATTAGGGTTTGCCTGAATCCAACTGGATGGGTGCCCTTGTGAGAAGAGGAAATTTGGACACAGATTTGTATAGAGAGAAGGCATGTGAAGACACAGGGAGAAGATGGCCATCTCTAAACCAAATAGAGAGGCCTGGAATCAATTCTTCCTGTGGCCTTCAGAAGGAACCAATTCTACCTATACCTTATCTTAGACTTTTAGTCTCCAGAATGGTGAGAAAATAAATACTTGTGGCTTAATTTATCTAATCCGTGGTACTTTGTTATGGCAGTCCTAGCAAACTAATATGTTATGAAAATTGTCAATTTCTTATGAGAAAATAAAACACATAATTTGAAAATAAAGTTAGTAATATGCGTAACTATATATATTTAATTGCTATATTATCCAATTAATGTTAACTTAGTATGAATGTGGTACTGATATTCAAGCATATATGGTAGTAAAACAATAAAGTAAATAATCACTAACAGAGCTTGATTAATCTGTGTATTGAGCCTGGTTTACTATAGTACCTTTTCATTACAGCAGCTATAACTTTTATTTATTATAACCCATTAACATATCTTTAAAATTTCATTTTTTTGGAAAAGTATTTAGCTAGAAGTTTTTAAAAGGAATATTTCCAATAAAATATTTTAGTCTATCTATAAAATTAAGAAATGCAAATTCCTTCTCTAATTTTAATTTTATGTATTAACATGGAACAGAAATGGATTTAGTCCTATAATTTTATAAATAAGTAGTTTTTCTTTGTACTTAGACATTCTTTTTAAATCAATGCAATGCCAGTGTGAAAGGTGAATTTACAAAGAATTTTAATCATTGATGTGTGACTAACTCTATGGATTGCTTGGGTTGCTAAGGTGACATTAACAATAATTGCAGGAACTACTCACTGCCTTCATGATATTGCTAACTTTGACAGGGACATAGGCCTTTTCACAAATGAAAAACAAGACTTGAGTACAAGACATTTAACAAAGCAGTTAATGATTAATTGCTAAACAAATCATATACAATAAATGCTAGTTAGAAGGAGTGAACACTGGGGATATAGCGGTTTTGAAAGACTACTTCATTGTATTGCTGCTGCTTTTAATCAACTTTACATTAAATACTAATATTCAGAAGTAGTTACAAAGACATTTTTGTCAAAATGAAAGTTTGCAAAAATTTTGAATTAAAAAAAGGAAGTTGATTTTGAGGTTAAGCTGCCAATTGTTAGTTTCAATTTTGATGAAATGCATCAATGCCTCTAATTTTTCATCAAGACATAACTTACTTTTTTTTTTCACTAGAACAGAACCCATGTGTGTTAAGGCAGAGTATTTGACATCTCCTTTCACTTAGTTTCCCTCTTGAATGGTATTGTAGGGCTAACATAGACAGTTCATTGACACATGAGTGAAATAATCTGTTTGTGTGTTCATTGTTTAGCTTGCTGCAAACTCAAAATTTTGGGTGTTTTAATCTGTGCTGTGCTAACTGTAGCAATTGCTACAACAACATGAATAACACATTAAAACAAATTTTCATAAGTGATCATGAGAGATTTTTAAAGACAAGTTTGTTGAGCAGTCAATGACACTCTGAAATTAGAAATTCAGGCGGACGGGGACTTGTATTCATTTCCCTGAGGGTGCTGTAATAAATCAACAAACTGAGTAACTAACAAAGGTAAATGTATTGTCTTACAATTCTGGAGGTTAGAAGTCTGAAATAAAGATGTCATCTTGGCCGTACACCCTCTGGAATCTATAAAGAAGATGTAGAGAAGACTTCTTCCTTGCCTCTTCCAGTTTCTGGTGTTTGCCAGCAATTCTTGGAGTTCCTTGACTTGTAGATGTATCATTCTTCTATTGTCACATGGCCGCTTTCTCTCTTTTCTCTTCTTATGAAGACACCAGTCACACTGGAATAAAGACTCATCTTTGTCCAGTATGACTTCAGCTTAACTAATCACATCAACAACAATAGTATTTCCAAGTAAGGACACAGTCTGAGGTACTGGGATTTAAGACTTCAACATATTTTTTGGGGAAGACACAATTCAACACATTGAAAATGATCTCAAATGTGAGTAAAAGTTTACCAAGCTGAGAGGGTTAGAGCCAGGAAGCCAAGAAGTATAAGTTTCCTCAGAAACCAGTGGGGCTTTTTCAGAGTGGAAACTCAATAAATATTTATAGATAGAAGGAATGAATACAGGCATGGAGAAGAGCCCATAGAAATGCAGAAAGGCATATATTAGGTTTCTATTGCTGCTGTAACAAATTACCACAAATTTAGTGGCTTAAAACAACATTTATGTATAATTTTATAGTCCGGAAGTCAGGAGTCTGAAATACGACTTGCTGGACAAAATTCAAAGTGTAAGCAGAGCTGTAACCTTTTCTGAAACTCTAGAGGAAAATGCGTTTTCTTGCCTTTTCCAGCTTCTAGAAACCCCCTGAATTCCTTGGCTCCTTACTACTTCCTCCATCTTCAAGGCAAATAATGGCTAGTTGAGTCTTTGTCTTAGTGCCACCTCTCTCATTCTGACTCTTCTGTTTCTCCCTTCTTCATTTAAAGTCCATTGTGATTACATTTGGCCCACCTGGATAATCCAGGCTAATCTCCGTATTGTAAGGTCAGCTGATTGACAGCCTTAATTCCATCTACAATTTAACACCCTCTTGCCATTTAATAGAACTAGTCTCATGTTCAAGGGATTGGGACACAAACATCTTTGAAGAGCTGACTATTGAGGCCCATTAAAACTTCATTGTTCTTGATAGAAAATTGGTTTCTTCATAAACTGATAACAGAAAAATTTTTTTTTTTTACCCAGACTGCCTCTGAGTTTACCCGTATATTAATTCATACATGGATTCATTTAGAAATGTCTGCTATGCGACTGGAAACTAGGCAAAACTACATTATTCCATTCCATGACCTCCCAGTCTAGATAGGAAACTACACACACACACACACACACACACACACACACACACACACAATAATTGCAGTACAATGTGAATTGATTTAATTCAGGTTCATTTATAGTTGAATGACAGCACAATGGAAGAACACAAACATTTTTGTAAAAAACAACAGGATTATGTAAATTTCATAAAAAAAAGTTGGCAATTGAAAATGTTCTCAAGCTTGGGTAAAAGTTTACCAAGTATAAAAGATAAGATCCAGGAATCCAGAAAGGAGAAGTTTCCTCAGAAACTAGTGGAACTGGTGAGACTTTTTCAGGGTGGAAACTCAATAAATATTTACAGATGGGAGAAATGAATATAGCCAGGGAGAAGAGCCTGTAAAAATTCAGAAAGACAAATAGTAGAAGAGTATTTTCTGGGCATTATAAATGGTACTTATCTCTTGGAGCAAATGTTACCAAAAGGGAGGAGATAAGTTGGTATTGGGAAGAGTTTAAATTTAGGTAGCTGGGCTTGTATGTTAGCCAAGGGAACTGAGACTTCAGACAGAATGATGTTTCTTACACTTTACAGGAAACTAGCCTGTTTTAGAATCTAATGAAACCCTAAAATCTCTCTCCTCATATATATGCATATATGAACCTTCTATATGTAATTGGAAAGGTTATGAAGATGCTAACTGAAATCTGTAAATCTTATCTATAGCCTGTAGAACCTAGGATGGTAAAAACCAAAAGAGAGAGACAATGAAAAAGGAAAAAAGAAAATATCTACTATAGGCAATAGATATAGGAAGTTACTACCAAACCATGAAGAAATTTGTACTCTAACTGGAATTATGTCACATTGTCCTGCTAATGAAATTGAGGAGGATAAGATTGGAAACGGGAATAGAAGACTAATTCTCATATGTCTGGATGAGAAATCCAATGGGCCTAGGCTAAAGCAACAACTATTTTGCTGTCTTAAGATAAACATTTTAAGAAGGTTCTTAGTTATTTAGTATACGATTTAAGAAATTGGGATATAGGAGAAAATAATAAAGAATGGATGAAGAGGAATAATACCAGTAAGTATTACAATTCTTGAGTGTTTTAATAATATTAAGCTGGATTCACTATTTCCAATATATTTTAATGGATTAAATATAGGTTTTCTGAAAGCAAACTATAAAAAGGAATAGAGGGAAAACACTATGGCATCAATAAGACAAGCAAGATGTATGTCAAGCAACTTATTTTTAATAGTTTTACTGAAGTATTATATAATATACCTACCATAAAATTCACCTATTGCAAATGTAAAATGACTTTTAGTAAATGTGTAGAGCTGCACAATCACCACCATGATCCAGTTTAGAACCTTCCTATCACCTCTCAAAAGTTCTTCCATGTTGTGCTGACACCTCCACATAGCTAACCCCTGCTTCTAATTAGTGTAGTTAGAATCACACTAATGTTTCCGACTCTAAGAATCTACTTTTCCTGGATATTTTATATAAATAGAATAATGTAGTATGTAGTCTTTTGCATTTGGCTTCTTTCAATTAGCATGTTTTTGAGATTCAACGCTGTTGCAGCATGTATCGGTTGTTCATCCTTTTATTAACACATAGTATTTCATTTTATGTACACGTCATATTAATCGTATTCATAGATCTGCTGATAGAAACTTAGATTATTTCCATGTCTTGGCTATTATAAATAATGCTGCTGTGAACATCTCATGTACATGTCTGTGTAGACATTTAAAAATAATTTGTATTTATTTTTATTATTATATTTTTAGAGCCAGGATCTCCCTCTGTAACCTAGACTGAAGTGCAGTGGTGTGATCATAGCTCAAGGCAACCTTGAACTTCTAGGCTCAAGTGATCCTCCTGCCTCAGTCTGCTGAGTAGCTGGGAGTACAAATGTTCGCCACCATGCCCAGCTAATTTTTCCATTTTTTGACAGAGTTTTGGGGCATCTCACTTTGCTTCCAGGCTTGTCTCAAACTCTTGGCCTCAAGAAATTCTCTTGCCTCGGCCTCCAAAATTGCTGGGATTAGAGTCACAGGCCACCACACTTGGCCTGTATAGCCTTTTAAAAATTTACTTTGCTGAAGTCCTAGGAGTGAAATTGTTGGGTCATGTAGTCACTTAATGTTTAAAAGTTTAAGACACTATCAAACTGTTTTCAAAAGTGGCTGTGAAATTTTATATTTCCACAAACAATGAATGAAGTTTCCTGTGTCTTCATGTCCTCGCCACATTTGCTATTGGTGCAGTGATCCCAGTCTGTTTGTAGTGGTATCTCATTATAGTTTTAATTTGCATTTTCTTGATTATTAATGGTGTCAAACATTCCTTAATTTGATTATTACCCATCTGAGTACCTGCCCTAGTGAAATGCCTATTTAAATATTTTACAAATCTGTAATTAACTTTTTTGCCTTATTGAGATGAAAGTGTTCTTTATATATCCAGTATAAAAGTGTTATTTCAGTTTTTAGTTAGATATTTCTTCCCAGTCTGTGGTTTATCTTTACATTTTCTTAATGGTATCTACTAAAACATGGTTTTTAGTTTTGATAAAATCGATTTTATCAGTTATACCTTTCTGTGCATCATGTCTTTGGTGTCATTTAAGAACTTTGCCTACTCCAAAGTAGTAAATATTTTCTCTTATTTTTTTCTTCTAGATGTTTTATAATTTTAGCTCTTATGTTTCGGTCTATGACCCATTTTGAGTTAATTTTTGATGTATCAAAATTTTCTCTTTAATGTCAATGTTCTCTTCAACCATTCAACCATTTGTTGAAATTATCATTTCCTCATTAAATTGTTTGGGAAACTGTCAAAATCAATTAACCATAAATACAAGGATTTACTTCTGGACTTTCAATTCTCTTACATTAATCAGTAGTCTTATTGTTCCACCAATAGCTCACTGTCTTCATTACTATGGCTCTATAGGATATTTTGGATCAGGTAGTATAACTCTTCTATCTTTGTTCTTTCTCAGAATTGTGTAGCTATTTTAGGTCCTTCGCATTTCCACCAGGTTCTGGAGTCTGTTTATTTTTCATCATTTTTCTTTTTTCTTTGGTCTTCAGATGAGATCATTGTAATTGATCGATTTCAGTGGTTCTCTCTTCTGCACCTTGAAACTGCTTTTGAGGACTTTTTCATTTAAGTGGAAAAATATTTCATCTCTAGAATTTTTATTTTTAAAAATAATTTCTATGTTCTTATTGAGAAATTTTATTTGTTGGTTTATTTTTTATTATACCTTCCATTAATTCTTTAAACGTGGTTGCCTTTTCTTTATTTAACATATTTGTAATAACTGTTTTAAATATTTTTTCTGCTAAATCCAACATTTGACAATGCTCGATTTCTATTATTTCTTTTTTTCCCAGAGTATGGGTGACACTTTTCTATTTCTGTGCATATCTCATAATTTTAAAAATAATATAAATAATATAATGTAGCTACTCTAATTCAGATTCTGCCAGCCACCCTTCCCCAGCAAGGTTGATATTGCTGGCTTATTTCTTAGTTTGTCTGTTTATTTGTTCAGTAACTTGTTTTGGATAAATCTATCTCCTCCTTGGTGTGGCCACTGATGTTTTCATTTAACTTTTTGTTTTTAAATCTGGCTTTCCAGGATTTGCCCCCTGTCTCTATATAGCAAAATTGTCAGTCAATAATAAGAAAAATTTTGTACCAAACATCTGGAGCCAATAAGACTTTTTCATTCTGTTGAATGGTCTATATGTGGGTAGGAGGGTGTATTCAATTTCAGACTATATTTGTCTGCCCTAGCTTCTATGCCACTGTAATCTTTTATGCCTCCTCTACATATGTGTGCAGCCTCAAGGTTGCCTGAGAGTGTGTGGCTGGTTTGAGTCCTCTTAGGTCTCTGCTTTGCATGTACACAGACTCAAGCAAGAATATGCTTGCTTTGATCATAACCAAAATGTCATTTCTGCTGATAATATCATTGAATTTGGTCATTGCTCACCATTCCAATTTGAGTGGCTTCCTTTGACAGCAGAAGAAAAACAGCCAGTTCTCATGGACTGTCTCATGATATCAGAACCTCCATGGCTACTCAGCCAGGAGTGGGAATGGGAGCAAACCCAGGCCAGAAAGCTATGGACTCCTACTGTTCTTATCTCAGTTTTAGCAGTTTAGCAATTATAAATGTGTCTCTGATAACTGTATGCCTTTTTTCATTTCCAGAACATGGACATAGTTAGTTTTGTCTCTTACGTTCAGCTTTGCAATTGATTTATCGGGAGGAAATTTGCCAATCTCCTCCCTTAGCCAAAGCTGGGAATCCTACTACATGCCATGAACTGTACCCAGTATAAAGAAATCAGAATACAAGGTTGAATTCTAGTAATTTTCCAAATTTCTGATAGATTTCCCATTTTTCTTCTTTATGAAAACACAATGATCACTTTTAACTCTTCTTTTTTTAGTCCGTACAATACTATTTTACGCTATGTTAAAAATAATAGCTCTTTCTTTATTGAAAGCTTATTATGTATCAAGAAAAATGCTGACTACTTCACTTGCATTAGATCTTAATAAACCTATAGCTATTAATATTTTTGTCTTCATTTTATAGAGGAGATATTGTGGCAACAAGTTGCTTATGCTCACAGGTCTAAGAAATGGTTAGATAGCTTGGTTAAGACTACTAAGTACTATTCAGCCTTAAAAATGAATGAGATCCAGTAATCTGCAGCAACGTGGATAGAATCGGAGATTATTACATTAAGTGAAATAAGCCAGGCACAGAAAGACAAACATTGCATATTCTCACTTATTTGTGGGATATAAAAACCAAAGCAATTGTGCTTATGGAACTAGAGAGTAGAAAGATACTCACTAAAAGTTAGGAAGGGTAGTTGGGGATTGGGTAAAAAAGAAAGAATGAATAAGACCTACTATTTGATAGCACAACAGAGTGACTATAATATATAATAACTTAATTATACATTTTAAAATAACTTAAAAAGTATAATTGGATTGTTTGTAACTCAATGGATAAATGCTTGAGTGGATGGATACCTAATTCTCCATGATGTGCTTATTTCATATTGCATGCCTGTATTAAAACATCTCATGTACCACATAAAAATATACACTACTATCTAGCCACAAAAATTAAAAACAGTAAAAGACCACAAAGCGAGTAAGTAACTGAGTTCAAAACTTAACAGAAGTCCTTCTGATTATAAGTCTTTGCTTTTTTTCTTTCTTTATTTCCAAATGTACATGAGTTAATGTAATATGTAAATTTCATTAAGCTGCAATAAATCATCAAAAAGTAACTTTGACATCTCATGAAATAGAACAACATCTAACAGACAACACACATCAATGTAAATTTAATGGAAATACATTTCCTTTGGGTCAATGTACAGATCCAAAGTTAACAGTTCATATATTTCAATGTGGTAATTTATATGGCTTCTGGTCCTTTACAGATAGGGTACAGCATTTGTAAGAGGAGAGTATTATAAAACATTAATTGTTTGCTTAGTTTATATTTATTGAAATTATTTTAGAAGCTAATGTTATCAGAACTTTCTTTCCACTCTCTCTTCTCCACAAATAACCTATTAAGATCTCAAGTAACATTAGTACTTTATGAAACACACCTTGGAGAAATGGAAATACATGAATATGAAAAACGAGAGAAAGATCAGGTTTGGAATAATGAGTTAAGTTATGGGATATGAGAGCATTAGGGCAGACAAAGTGCAGAAGAACAATGTAGTCTTAGCTAAGAGAAGCTTTTAAACTCACCCTGAGGTTTTCATACCTTATAAGAATATTATAAATTCAAGAAGGTATTGAGAAATGTGGTTGTCTGAGGAACAAAAAAAAAATTTCTTAAATTGTGGTCCTAGTAATGTGGTCTAGCAGTTGATTCATGAAAGGTCATGCTAAGACCAGAATTAAGGGATTGAATCAGAAATTTAGCTAGATAACATAAGACATTTATCAAAAATCAACAGAAGTTCATTTGAGAACCTTCCTCTCTTTCTGCCCCTTGAGTCCCCTCCTCATTCAGTAACACACACATTTGCACTGTTTTCAAAGCTTTTTTCTAGTCTGTTTCTCCATAGTTACTAGACAGGAAGAAGGGGGACTTTAGAACAGAAGAAATAAAATTAAAATGTGTTTGTGTGCTTTTTACAGAGATGGCAGGTTAAGCAAGAAATTGGGAAAAAAGAAAAAAAAATTCTAATCTGTATTCAGCCAAGCAGAAGATAAATACAGGTGAGATAAAAGAACTATGGAAATCAGAAAAGAAAATATGTGCATCAAATAGCAACACCTGTTGGAAAAAATGGGCAGGAATTGGGAACAAGCTTATGAACATTATTTGCATGGAGATGGAAAATTTCCCTTAAGATGTTCTTCTCTTTGTAGGAAAGTCCCAGTTCATCAGATGCTATCTCAATTCAAGGCTTCTCATTTCCACATCTTCTTTAAGTGTTCCCAATACATCATTTTTTAAAAAAATAAGGTAATTCTTTTATTTAGTCTCATGACACTTTTCCTTTGAATCTCTTGGCTTCAGATATTTAGAAATTTCCAAACAGAAATTGCTGATGCAATCCACAACACATGTGAAGAGACTGTAAAATTTGTGAACAAGAAATACATTTTCTGTGAAATTTTATTACGTTGTATACTAAATACTCCATGCCACAAAGGCTAGCTTTATTTTGTTTTCTGTTTTACATCCAGAATGGAGAAAGAATATGTCAGTGTCTGCTCTAGCCACAATAAAACTAATATTTTTTTCAGCTCTCCAAGACAGATACAAAGCAAATCAAAGGTAAAGAATTGCGGAGACATTGACAAGATGAAAGGAATTCATATCATTTTAATCAAAATTTAAAGCAGAAGCACAAGGTAGTAGCCATGGGCAATCCCCAGATGTCTCTGGGGATTGAGGAATGTGTATGATTTGTGTACCTCTTTCTGTCTAGGGTTCTTCAGCACATCTGTGTGTATCTGGAACAAGTCAATGTTACTTCTTTATTTAGTTTATGTTATATGAGTCCCCATAATATTAATTTTATCCACACATTTTATTCACTTAGTACTCCTGTATTCTACATAGCCACATTCTGTTTTGATTCATTTTTGTATTATACCGTTCTTTTCTTCTGCTGAGAGTCCATTTGACGAAAGTCTGATTTCTTGTGTCATGTCTCTGAGGAGCTATTTGTGATTGTAAAGGAATGTTTTCCTACAGTAATTCTTACGCTTTCTCCATCAACTAATTGAATTAACTTTGGGCTCTTATATTTTTGATAAGAATGTCCCTGGTGAATGGGGAGGTTCTGTTAAAAAGCTTTCACATATTGACATTTGCTTGAATCCAAATTTGATTTGTGTTTTTCAAATGTGCTATCAAATCATTTTTTATCAGCATATTTTACTAGTTTTAGGATTCTACTATATAAATAAAATTGAAACAATTGAAGAGAAGGGCAGAAACAAATATGTTAAAGAATCACACCTACTAAGAAGAGGTTTCTGACATAAGAATTACATTGGCAGCATTGAAAACCCCATTATGTGAGAGGTGTTCCATTTGATTTCAGTTTAGTACTAAAACCAACATTTTTAAATGTTAAGATATTTGGCAAGGGTAAGGTTTTATATCTCTCTGTAAACCAATACTGATATATCCTTTACCATTGACTACATTTGCTTTTTATTTGGCAACCAAAAATATATATTCTTTAGAAAATTATAAAAGGCAAAATAAAAACTGGGGTAAATGCTTGTTCACTATAAGATTTTCTCCTAAGACTTTTTTGTGAAATATAAATAAAATCAATTTACTAAACAGCAAGTGTTGGATCAAACAACATTAAAATATTTATTGTCTTCTTTATGAAATAGTTGATCCAACATCAAGTTTTACTTAATTTCATGGGGTTTACCCTGGGACAAATGGAGAACCTGAAACCACATATGATCCTTGAATATTCATACACTTCCCTCTTTTCTGAAAATTAACCATCAATTGTAATGCATAAACTTTCAAAGAACACATTTTATTTACTGTCAATTATATAGCATACGTTAAAAAATCTATTATTCTATTTTTCTTTATTTGAAAAAGAAACTACTTCGCAAATGTTGAAATTGATTTTAAAAATCCTAATTCAATTATTAACTATATTTCTTACAGTTCTTCTCAATATCATTTTGGATATAGTCAGTATTCACTAACTTATGCTGCTGAATCAATAAATGGAATGAAAAATTGCATATCCTTCAGAAGTGTCCCCAGAGTACATATTAATTCTGTTCCTTTATGTGATGAAACTAATTTTGTTGCCCACATCCCGTTATCTTAGCTATGAAACAGTATGAAGTATCTTCTCATGTCTGCTATTTGTGAAATAAAATGTTAGCTATAGAACTGATTACCTATCTAAGCTTAAAGTTCCTTTCTGTGAAATGTGTGGTGGCGTGTGTGGGTGTGTGTAGTAGCAGGAGGCGGGGGAAGTAGCAATTTTGGTACCAACTTTACATGGTCGTTAAGAGGATTAAATGAGATAATGTATAAAGAGCGCTTACAACTTATAGCACAATGCCTGCACATATTTTTTAAATCTCCTTACAAAGATTAGTCAGAGAGAGAGAAAGAGAGAGAGAGAAGCTCAATTGTTTTAGAATGGGCAGTTTAATACATTTGAGTTACCTTGCTGTGGTTAAGGATCAATATAACGCCTAATGTGTTTCATCAACTTTCATTCCTCTCTGGTCCATTTTTTCCAGTTTTACCAGCCCTCAGCCTTTCAAGCTATAGTCCATTCTTACCTCTTCATCTCATAACCATACCAATTGGAAGAGTAATTACTCTTTGAACTCATATTCCTTTATATTCTCTGGTTTCTACTTCTATCGTGCACTGCAATGACTCTTGCTAATACCCCTTACTCCAAACTGCTACCTCACAATCAAAAGAGCGTATCCGAATTCAAATGAGGTGACATTATCATTTAGAAAACTTTGAATATATTATATATATATATATAAATAAAATATATATATATATAAATAAAATATATATATATGTCCTGGAATATATTTGACTCTCAAATGTGGATTGAATAAAAATGAAAGTTTTGATGAATAAGTGAGTTAATGAAATAATTACATATGGTATGAAAATGTAGTAAGTGCTAATCATTAATATTTTACTAAGAAATAAATAGTGATGAACAAGTTTCTCCATTATTTAGCTATAGTACTTACTGGCTTAAACATAACTTTTCTTTTTTTTTCTCCCTTGGTCGTATGTCAAAAGATATAGAAGTTCTAATCCAAAATCACAGATGTGATCAGGCTGATACAGATCCTGAAGAGACAGCAAAGGCTTACATAGTTACCTGGACAACCTCATGACCCAGGCAACTGAAGGAAAAAGGCCTGGAACAGTAGGCAGTCTTCATGACCTTGTTTTAATGGTATGGGCCATGTAGGTTGTAATTCCTTTATGACATGCTGCAGAGGTTGTTAAATTTTTTGAAAACTACACCTGTGTTTCAGGTGCTTGGTGAACTCAACAGTTGTAATTGTTTATATCTATTTGCTGTACTGTCAACCTCTTGCTTATAACTTAAAGGCACTTCTCCATTAAAGTACTCAGGATGTCAAGGGCTCATTTTCCATCTCCCCTACTCTATCAGAAGGTTCCAAGAGGGGAGATCCCTATCTTATTCACCTTTCTTAACGGCCTGTCATTCAGCATGTTTCTTAGAAGATGGAAGGAGGTCAATAAAATGTGTTAAATAAGTAAGTAGATGAGGACATCACTAGTGTGTTGGTCCTTTCCTACTCAGCTGTCAGGAGATTCCATGACCTCCTTCTTCTGCATCTTATCTCCCATTATTGACAAGTACTATTTCTTGCTGAAATATTAAGAAAAGATTAAGAAAAATTAAGATTAAGATTAAGAAAGATCAAGAAAAATATTGGGCTGAAAGATCAAGAAAGATTAAGAAAAATATTGGGCTTTTTGCCTTATTTTTAATGTGGATTATAGGTAACAACTACTACAGTTTGACAATTACTACACTAGATTGCCTTTCCTTGGACATATTATCATTAACCTAGACCCTGGGAAGTAGTGGAAAACATACAACTGAGTTAGTAAAGAATATTCAGAGAAAGCATGGTGCAAATGTCCCCAGCCATGTTCCTTTTTCCAAATAGGTCTGAAAAGTTTTGAAGTTCATAGAAAGATTATGGACAGGTATAAACTGTCCAAAGTTTGCAAAACTTTGTCATCCAAAAGTAACTATTAACAGAATTAAAAGCACATCATATTAAGTAGCCAGGACTTAAAAGGCCTATTTATAGTATCAGTTTGATGGAACAAATCCATCCCAAGCTTTAAACTTCAATAAACAGCTCTAAAATCAGCATGCAACCTGATATGAAGCCAACTGAATGTCTTTAAATTAGGTGTCATATTTATCCTGAATTACCTTTTAAAATGTGGGTTCTTTGAAACTACAGTTCAAATTTGAGCTCCTAAGAAACTTACCAAGAAGGAAACACTTGTTCGCTTAATTTTCCTAAAAAAAAAAAAAAAAGAAAAAGAAAAGAAAGAAAGAGAGTTGAAAATGATGGAGCTTATTAAATCTGAAGCCAAGCTTTTAACAAGTTACTACCAACCTTCAAAGCATTCTTTGAAATGTATAGTTTCTTTTTGGACATGGCGGTTATTATTGACCTAAAGTAGTGTTTTCTTAATCCACCATCCATCATTACCTTCTTCTTGACACTTATGTTAGTGTACCCGAATATTCCTTTGAGATCTGATGAGGGATTTTAAAAGTGTATGGTCAACACTGGAAATATATATAGTTTTTCTTCAGGGAATAGAGATAGTGGACTTTGAAATATGTAAGTGACAAGCTCTTAAGGTTTTAGAAATACGTGGCTGTCGTTAAGTACTAGTATCAAGTAAATCATACTTTCAGTAATATACAAATTTATTTTTACTAAAAATTCAAACTTAGAATTATGTAGGCTAATGTAAATGAAAGAATTAATTAGGTAAAACTTAAACAGCTGGCACATGAACTGTACTTAATGAAGCATTGACTTAAAAAAATCACAGAATGAACTTAAAGGGAGTCATTTCCTTAATTCATTTGTATAGTGTTTCCTTTGTTGAAATAAAGCCACAAAATTACTAAGGCACTATTCAAATATTAAATAAGCAAAACCATTACAATTTTATTCCAAACATTTGAGTAACCCTTGTGATGGGTCAGTTCCCTGCTCAGTACTCAGATATCAGCCTGTGCCATGCCCCACTTAGGTTATGCATAATTCTTTATTCAAAGTGTTTTTAGGAGTTGGTGTTCATTACAATATTTATATACGGTAGAATCAGCCTCCCAAGTGACTTATAATTACTTTTTTAATGCAATCTGCTACTTAGCAAAGGATTATTTTCCAAGTTTAGTAACTTTTTCCCCATTAAGAATATTTATCTTTCAACACATTAGCTATGGGGTGTTGGCTTTGGTAGTGTTGCAGAAAAGACCAAATTGCTTCCTGCCGACCAGGCAGCCATCCTAAAGCAACAACTTGGACCAGCCTGATTCAGGCAGCACTTTGTTAAGTGTTATGAATTCTCTTATTTTAAGCATATTCAAGATAAGTTAATTGTTTACATTTATATTTGTATTATTATTAAACTTACCATTGAAATTACAAGTCATACCTCATAGAATTTTAGAATTGGGAAGGACCTTCAAAATGTATATACTTATCTCCTTATAATTTTTAATTCTTATTAATAAAAACCATAATATATGATTGCTCAGAAGCTCAGTCAACTAGAACTATATGGATATAGTCCATTGCAGATGCGATAATTTGCCCTGGATAATTAAATTGACTTTGTGTTCATAATATATTTTTCTTTTTAAATCTAGACTATGTTCTACGTTATTGAAATACATCAGACCACTGTAATGGGCAAACACCACAGCAATTTTGAAATTCATATTAAAGATATCTAAATAATGATACTCAAATAATAATATTATCAAAATATAATCATTAAGTAGAAAGTTATATATCAGAAGGCCTCTTGTATATAATTTTTAATCATTCATTTTTTTCACAATATTTTGAGAACAGGGATTTGGGGTTTCTTTTGTTTACCATCTTTTTTTTTTTTTTTTTTTTTTTTTTTGGAGATGGAGTCTCTCTCTGTCGCCCAGGCTGGAGTGCAGTGGCACCATCTCGACTCACTGCAAGCTCCGCCTCCCGGGTTCACGCCATTCTCCTGCCTCAGCCTCCCGAGAGTAGCTGGGACTACAGGCGCCCGCCACCACGCCAGGCTAATATTTTTGTATTTTTAGTAGAGACGGGGTTTCACTGTATTAGCCAGGATGGTCTAGATCTCCTGACCTCGTGATCCGCCGGCCTCGGCCTCCCAAAGTGCTGGGATTACAGGCGTGAGTCACCGCGTCCGGCCTTGTTTACCATCTTAAGCACAGTGCCTTTGACAGTACCTGGCTCACAGTAAGCGTTCGTAAATATGTTATTTGTATTTTCAGTGGCTTCAAGATACAACCCAGCTTAAACTATTCAACTTGTTTTTAAGAAGCTAGAATAATAAATGAAAAATCTTGAGCAGCTTCACATAAGAATAATCTTTAAATAAAGATGGAAGTGGGGAAGATAATTAACAATTATTAAAAATTTACTTTGTGTTAAATATCATCTTAGAAATATCCTCCCCTTACTTCATATGCTCATTTTTTTAAACCATAAAAGAGTTAATACAACCTCATTACACAGAAAAAGTCATCTATACTTAGAGAAGTGATGTGCTCAAAGAAATGCCAGGATTTAAACATTCTAGGTTTTCTAATTCTAAATGTATATTTCTTTTTACTGTAATTCAAACTATGCTGGCATTAGAGTTACATTTGCAATGAATGTTATAATTTATTTCAATTTGCCCTCCACTTAGTATTAATTTATACTGAAGTTGATAGTTTACAGAATATTTTGCTACAGAGTAGCTTATTTGATCTTAATGATTAGTTGTGGCAGACACTGTTGATGTCCCACCTAAAACTACCTGGACATCACAATTCTTGAAAGTTTCACTGTAGGATCTGTAGCTCTATCTCTGAGGGTTTTCTTTAGCCACCAGAACCACCTAATGGGTATATATAGGACAGGGCAGAAGAGGCAGGATGGTAATGTCCCTGGAACTAGCTCTCAAGTAGTAACTAATAGGAATTAGTAGATAACTAGTCCAGTTCCCTGTCTATAAGCAATAGAGCAACTTTGCACATGTTCTGCAGGGTTTCCTAGAGTTCCTCAGCTGCCCACAGCAGTCATCTGCTCCATAATACAGCCTTTATTGGCTCATTCCCTTTCCTTTCTCACCTGCTATTCCAAACCAGTGCTTCCTGGGATTATCTCTGAAATTAGCTTTCATTTAAATGCTTATCTCTAGTTTAGAATACAACCTCCCCTACAAATGAGGAGAGACTAAGTAAGGTTAAGAGATTATTTATCCTTACCCATTAATGAGGAATCAACTATCAAGTTTAAGCTGTGATTTCTGTCTCTACATGCATCTTACTTTCTGTGGCAATTTTCCAGTTTGTTTTCTGGGCCTTCCTAGTATGGGTGGGGGTGGTGGAGATTGGCTCTCTGTTACTGCAGCTGTGTAATAGCTTCTTCCTGTATTCCACATGCACAAAAGCAGAGAGGCCAAATCAGTGGTGTTGGTCTCAGCTTGGGACAAATGTACATTCCATGTGGACTTTATGTTCCACTTGAATTAAAGCAGTTTGGTTACAGATAATATCAGTTTGGGGATTTTAAATTTAGACTTTAAACAAAGCAGAATTTTTCTGATTAGCATGCTAAAACTATACTCACTTGTAATAAACAATTAGTAAGGGTAAAATATACAAACTGAATTGTAAGCAAAATATCTCACTCATTCAAAAGCACGTCGTGGGTCTAAAGGGATTAGGTTTATGCCAGTCATTGTTTTGTCCCCATTTTTGCTCCGTGGCCCTCTGTTTACAATGGCTGCCGTTCCCTCTTTCTGTCTGCACTAACAGAAGATGCCTTTTGACTCTCCCCTCACATAATGCAATACCAACTCCACAATCATGATTATTCCTAGGCATGATGCTTTGGTTTTGCTGCTTCTTTTCGAAGTTTTAGCCTTCTACCTTCGTGTGTGTGTGTGTGTGTGTGTGTGTGTGTGCTCCCTCATTTTATCTCACCTGCTCTTTGGGCCTTTGTATGTTCTTTATACTCCATGAAGTGGGCTAACTTGGCCTGCTGCCTCCTCTGCTGAACATCCAATTAAACCCTGTGATCCCGCTCTCAAAACATCACCAACATCCAAAATCAGGCTGTACTCCTGATTTTAATTTTTTAATTTTTTTTTTTTTTTTGAGTGAAGTCTTGCTCTGTCGCACGGGCTGGAGTGCAGTGTTGCGATCTCGGCTCACTGCAACCTCGGCCCCCTAGGCTCACAGGAGTCTCCTGCCTCAGCCTCCCAAGTAGCTGCGATTACAGGCACCTGCCAACACACCTGGCTAATTTATTTGTTTATTTATTTATTTATTTATTTATTTATTTATTTATTTATTTATTGAGATGGAGTCCCACTCTGTCACCCAGGTTGGAGTGCAGTGGCGCAATCTTGGCTCACTGCAAGCTCCGCCTCACGGGTTCACGCCATTCTCCTGCCTCAGCCTCCTGAGTAACTGAGACTATAGGCGCTCACCACCACGCTGGCTAATTTTTTGTATTTTTAGTTGAGACAGGGTTTTGCCATGTTGGCCAGGCTGGTCTTGAACTTTTGACCTAAGCCTCTCAAAGTGCCGGGATTACAGGCATGAGCCACTGTGCCCAGCCAATTTTTCAATTTCTCATGTTTAATTTTTGTGTACACTCTCTCTCTTTCTCTCTCTCTCTCTATATATATATGGTGCATGAGACATTTTGATACAGGCATGCAATGCATAAAAAACACATCTTGGGAAAGGGGGTATCCATCCTCTCAGGCATTTATTATTTGTGTTAGTTTGAAGGGTTTTTTTTTTGTTTGTTTCTGTCTCTGATTTGTTTATTCCAGTATCCACCTTGCTCTCTAATCATATCACTCAGAATTTATGTTTATCATTGTACTTATCATTAGCTGACATTAAATTGTTTATTCACCAATTTATTTATTTTTTCTTTCCTCCTGTATGTGAATCTAAGTTCCAAGAGAGCAGGAATGAGGTGAGATGTTTTGTTTATTGTTTTCGACTATATCCTGAGTTCTTGGCACATGTTCTGCCTCAAAGTAAATACTTGAATATTATTTGAACAAAAATGCCTCTTGCTTGGGAAAAATTAAATAAAATTTCAATTTTAACATTTAAATATTAATATTAAAATGTTTAATTTTAATATTAAAAATCTTCTTCTTAGAAAAGATTACCCTTTGTATTTGAGCATTAAAATACTGACTTCCTAGGCTGAGGTGGCAGATCTCCTGAGCTCAGGAGTTTGAGAACAGCCTGGGCAACACAGTGAAACCCTGTCTCTACAAAAAATACAGAAGTTAGCAAGCATGGTGTTGCATGCCTGTAGTCCCAACTACTCGGGAGGCTGAGGAGGGAGGATCACTTGAGCCCCAGAAGCGGAGGTTGCAGTGAGCCATGATTGCTCCACTGCACTCCAGCACAGAGTTGGAGTGCTCTGCACAGAGTGAGACCCTGTCTTAAAAACAACTACAAAAACTAAAAAGAAAAATGAATTAAAAAAAAAACTGGCTTCCAGAAAGCCAGTGACTAAGAGGACAAAACATGATCTGATCAATTGCAGCTCACTATAGATAAACTGTTAAAATTTACTTTTTATAATGTGAAATTATTTTTGCAAAGAATGAAAAGATTCTTATTTTACAAGGTGATTCCCTGGTTTTACCAAGAAGACAAGGGTTTATGAAAGCATTCCACAGAAACAGAGCTATTTTTTTTTCCAATGCACACTTCTCTGCAGTTAATATAACTAATAAATTGAACAAACATAATCTTGCATATGTTATTATAAAGCAGTGTATTGTTTTTATAACTATTTGAACATTGCTCAGTGGCTATTTATCCCTTGCACCTAAATGAAAACAGAAACAAAACTAAAATAGCTCATGATTTCTGTAATCGCTATTAAGTTTAAAAAAGTATTTTAATCAATTTCAGTTCCAAGATATAGTTTCATTTCAGAATTAGAATGTTCACTTGCATGTGATCTGAAACTATCCAACTATTCTAAGTTACAATTACTTTCTCCTGTTTAGAGTCTATTTCTGTCTAGATACCTGTTGCAGAGAAGGGAGCAAGGTCTGCTTCTTTCTCAACTATCTTGTTCCCCATCTCCTATGGGTTTTAACCTCCCCAGAGTTTGAGGACAGTTTGGGAAGGAAAGCGGTGGAGAGTAGGAAAGATCTCACCTGACTTCTTATACTGTCGTATACTGACTGCACATTGACTCTAATGGGGCACGTTCTTGGGCTCTTTGGAGATAGCCCCTCTACCATTACTCACAGCTGGGCCACTCTCCTGTAGTTACCCTGATGGAAGTGATACACTCTCCCCTAGCTTTTTACTGATTCTTTTCAAAGTTCCAAGTAACCTTCAGTGCCCTTTGCTGAGTCCTGCTCGCTCTTCAATCTAAGACAGCTCCACTGGCTGTCTCTCGTATCTAACTTGCATCTGGTTTGTGGGTAACTTTCAGGCATCATTTTACCGGACTAAGGTCAGTCCTAAGGAGGCAACCACTCCTTTCTTTGTTCATCAGCAGCTAACCAGTCCATCCCTTGCTTTTCAGATTAATCGAGGGAGAGAGTGATATCGGCCTCTTTCACTAGACTTGAGGTGCAGAGAAGCTTTGGGTAAGTTTGAGATTCATAGCAAAGCCATCTGCAAAGGCACCCACAATTTCCTATATTTTCTTGCTCACTTTTTAAAGCTCTCAATATGAGATGTTTTGAGTATTGTAACTAGTATTTGTACAATTACATTTTTCACAACTTTTATATTTATAACCTGTTACACACACATAAAAAATGCTCCATTTCTTCTTTGTCTTGTATTCTCATAGTGAAAGCATATTAAAATATAATGGCTGCATAACAAACCAAATAATCATTTACTAAAAATATGTCTAGTGCACTTAAATAAAGCAAGTGATCTTGAGTTTGGTTATTAACACAGAGGCCCAATTCTGTGTTTCCATAATAGACTATAATACTAGCTAATGTTTACTGAGTTTTTCTTAAGTGCCTGGCACATTGCTGTTTATATAAATTATGATTTGAGGAAAATCAATAAATAACATTTATAGAGTGATTTTGTATACCAAGCACTTTTCTTAGTACTTTATGTGTATTAACTAATTTAAACCTAACAACAAACCCATGAAGTAGATGTTACTATTAACATCCCAATTTTAGAGACAAGGGAATGAAGGCACCAATATTTAAGCAATTTGTGTAAAAATACATAGCTATGAAAGGTCATCTTTCCTATATTTTACAGTACAATTTAGGACTCAGTATGTCTTGTTAAAATATCTATTTGTGTCAGTTCTACTCTCAAGGTTATCAGCGTCTGAAAGGAACCCACCAAGTGCTATTTAATCTTCCAGTCCAAGTACTTAGTTCACAATAGAGATTATTTTTTTTCTTGCAGTTGAATAATACTTTCAGTCTTGGGCTAATTTAAATATTTTCAAAAATATTCTTAATTACATAAAGTTAAGAAGATAGTCATTAGGTATCCTTCCAAATTTTTGGTCGAATAAGTTATAAAACAAAAACATAAAAGAAATAACAAGTATTCTAGTTGTTTTATACTAAGAAATTACTCCTCTCTAAACAATTGTCAGTGATGAATATTTTTTTAGATCCTTACAGATTCCATTTTAAGCAAAATAATAAAGACTTCATCTTCACAGTTCTTGCTCTGTCTTTACTTTTGAGCAAAATTGGGATCTGTCTTTTATAAGATGTATACATTGTCCAGACCCCTGGGCTTCTTGGTATTCTCAATAAAACTGCAGTTCTTTAAGGAATAACTATTGAATTCCATATTTTTTTCCAATACTAATCATAACTACATGAGGAAACAAGAAATTTAATTTGTGCTCCATTACTCTACTCTCAAATTAAAGGTGTTACATTTCTATGAGAAATTTACGTCGTATTGAAAGCCATTAGTCTACAAAAGAGTTTTACATTCAGAACCCCAAATTGGAATTATTAAATTATTTTATATAAGTCCTATAATTATGGTAGAATGCCTTAATAAATTACTTGGCTTTGAGAATGTAAGAGGATTGAAAGGTAAAATATACTAACTCTACTTTGAACATTAATTGGATTTGGGGCTCTAGCTTTAACATATTATTTGGTAGTTAATCTTATAAACTTTCTCAGCACCCCACCTCCCCATTCTGTCCTCCCAAGCAAGAAAACACAATGGTCATGTTTGTATAATTATACAGATGTCTACTTATGCTTATAAATAACTAATGTTATAAAAATAATTCTATAGTCACATATTCTCAAGTTTTAATCATAAGAAACATTGACTGAAGAGAGTGCATCTAACATCAGAAGCATATATAAAGGAGAGGGTTTTTTTTTCCTTCTAAGGATCTAAACTTTGTTTACATATATAAATGTTCTAGATTTCCTAGATAATGTAATAATCTTAGTTATAATTGCCACAAAAACTACATTCAGTTTTTAAGCTTATGTGTATAGGAGTTTATACATTAAGCCTGGTAATAGGAGCTCAGATTTAAAAAAAAAATTTGTAATGTCATAGAATGTAGACTATTAGATTTGAAAGTGATCATAGGGATCATTAGTGAAATATCTCATGTTTCAAATAGGAAAATGAAAATCCATCATAGTATATCTTTATAAGGTGTCACAGTCACTAATAACAAACTGAGTCTGGATTACAGACTTCATTGTTTTGCATGAAAATTAGAATAGATAACCAGTGCTCAGTAAATGTTCCTTCAGTCAACTAATCTATCAAGTTCTAGTACTCATTTTTAAATGCTAAATTTGCAAATTACGATGAAGACAGACAAAAATATTTTTCTCCAAGAAGAAAGAACTACACATAAATGTTCTTGTGAAATGGGATCTTCTTTGGTTTAAATGAAAAACGTGCCAGACAAAAGTGATAATAGACCAAAGAAAATTGAGTTTTTCAGTGGTGTAAATCTAGGATTACATAGAAAAGAGCAATTCATTAGTTTAAGTTTAGCCAAATTGGGACCAGAATTGGCAATTTCCTCTGCCCTATTATTTTGAGGGGAACATCAAGATTCTATTTTGCCTGACATATTCCCTATAAGCCTTTGTGTTTCCTGCAGCTAATTTTGTCATCACTTTTAAAGAATTAAGCCATTGCTAACAAGGAGTTAGCAAATCACATCGTTGACTAAAATTCTTATCACCACCACCAGGAGCAAAGGAGGGAATAAGACTTCAGTTTGTTGATGAAGTCAGAAGTATGAACTCATATTCAGGTCCTTTGTAGCACCAGGATGGGAAGCTATGAGTAGCAGATACATTGGTTTCTAGAAGAAAGTGCAGGAAGCCACCTAAAAGGGGAATAGAGGAATGCAAAAGAAAAAAAGTTGCCAAAGATAAAATTGCACTGAGTCCATTCAAAACAACATCAATAGGAGGTATGTGGTGATGTAACTTCGGATGTACACAGATTTAAATGAGATCTTATAATCTTTCATTGCACGTTTTACTTTTCTTCCACAGTGCTTGCCAAGGCTTATAATGATATATTGTAAATGTGATAATTTAACTCTTGCCGCTCCAAATTTTCTCTCTCTCTTGCTCTCTCTCTCACACACACACAGACACACAGACACACACACACACGCACCCCCTACATACCCATACACACAAATGCATGATTTATTATGGGTGTTGAGGGCAAAGGATATATTTCTTTACTACTTTGTCACCAACATCTAACTTGGGGCTTGACACACAAAAGTTGTTAAATAAATATTTGTTAAATGAACCTATGTGAAAGAATAAAAAAACAGATAGAGATAGTTCCATAGTGTCTTTAAAAGAGTTGTTTGATGTTATCTAATGTCACTTAAATTATTTAAGTCTGACTAGAAAAATCAAGCAGCCATTATGGAAGGAATGGAGCAAAAGCCAAGCTATAACAAACTTTATGCCCACTGGTAAATGCCACAGACTTAAATGTCAACAGTTGCCAAGGGCTGAGGTAGTTTGTGATGGTTTGGGTAAGTTAACTATGTAAAACCATAAGATATTTTAAGTAATTATTGCTTATGAGATTCCATGGCTTTTATGAAAACAAGGTTCTGTAAAATATAGAAGTGATTTTTAGTCATTTTTAGTATTATCCTATGAGCAGTAAGCAGTGGCCACTGGATCCAAATCCAGAACCACAGAGGTGTTGGCTTGACCACTGAGGGCTACACCATGCTTTCTTTCACGTGCTCTTCATTATATGTGTATATATGTTGAAAGCCAGCAATATGTGGAAAAGAAACTTCTGCTCAATGATTATTTACTTTGGGATAAAAATGAATACCGCAGCCAGATTCTTTTTCCAATTTTTTTTTTTTTTTCTCATTTTGACCACTGCCTTGGAGAATAAAGACCTTGGATTGTTAAAGAATGTTGAAGAAATTTAAATTTGACCTCTCTCTACTTTGAAAGGCCAGAGAATTTCCCTTACTTCCCTTTCCTTCCTTCCTCCCCATTTACCCCCTCATTTTAGGAACTCTTTTACCTATGACAGGATCATGTTTTATTTTTGGAGAAGGGACATCCTTAGGTTTCACGCCATCCATGACCAAACACATTCTCTCATGTCCTCTGTCACTGTACCAGTGGAAGCATAATTCACTTTGCAACTCAAATTAGAATTCCGCAAAAGCAAGTGCGGGAATGGCTGGCACACTGAATAAACCTTAGGTAAATTTAAGCTTTGACTTCTAGTCTCCATGATCTAAACTTACCATCCTCGTTACTGGAGTTATTATTTTTTCACCAAAACACATGTTTTACATCCATTGAAACATTATTTCTCCTTAGGAAGCTCAGAAAGCCAGCCTGCTTAAATCTGTATTAAATGGCCTCAGCTGGCAAATGTTTTGAAACTTAAAAGTCTCCATATATTAGTGTCTCTAAGACTAAAAATCCTCTATTATTGACTTATTCATAAATTAATTTTAATATCAGAAATAAAAATTATATCAATAAGTGTAAATCGAGATTTTTATTTTAATGCAATCTTCTGTTTTTTATAAAAGAGACTTTTCTTTTCCAGGCTGTTCAAGGATAGGTAAAGAATTACAATTTGAAACAGAAGCTACAATTACTCTTGAGTAAATATCTGAGCAATTGGTAGTTCTATTTTATTTTATTTTTTAATTTTTCTTAATTTAATTTAATTTTTTTTTTGAGACAGAGTCTTGCTCTGTCCCCCAGGCTGGAGTGCAGTGGCGCAATCTCGGCTCACTGCAAGCTCTGCCTCCCGGGTTCACGCCATTCTCCTGCCTCAGCCTCCTGAGTAGCTGGGACTATAGGCGCCCGCCAACACGCCCGGCTAATTTTTTTTTTTTTTTTGTATTTCTTAGTAGAGACGGGGTTTCACCGTGTTAGCCAGGATGGTCTCGATCTCCTGACCTCGTGATCCGCCCGCCTCGGCCTCCCAAAGTGCTGGGATTACAGGCTTGAGCCACCGCGCCCGGCCAGTTCTATTTTATTACAATCTAAAAAGGAGCCAAGTTATGTTTCAGGATTTCTGTCACTTTTAGTGTCCTTTGAAAAAATAGACAGTGAGCTATTCCAGCCATCCTCTTAATATGTTCCAGTGCTAGAAATTATTGTCTAGTATATAAAACTATTCAGTATGTTTAATTTAATTATGCTTCTGTAGTTGAAGATTTTGAATCCTTCTGCATCGGTAAATGTTTTCCACCAACATGACTCCATTTGTTTTCATAAGCACTTATTGATACCAGATACTTTCCATCATAAAATGCTTAGGTTATAATTAAATTTCCCAATGACTATTAAATAATGATAAATGACAGTTTTTGAAATTAAAGTTTAAAACATTTCTGAAGGATATATATATATGAAGGAATAAAAATATGATGAGCCATATGATTTCTATCTGTCTATAAACCACCTCTCAATCACTTAGTAGCTCTTAGCATGGGAGTACACATATGTAAATTACAAAATAATTTAATGTCAATCACAGATTTAGTTTGAGGGCTTAGCTATGTATTTATAAATAGCAATATAGGCCAGATCATGTATATATTACTATGTTAGACACTCATAGAATCAGAATAGAATTTGTCAATTATTTCAGTCACCAAAAGATCCTGAGAAACAGAAATAGAAACCCCTAAATTTTTTTCTCATGTTCTATTGTATTTCTTTATTTTAAATGCAGTATTATGGATAGTTGAGCTCCTAATAATATTTGACATTTATAAATTTTGTGTTGAAGGCTATGAAGAAAATAAATAAAATCAAAATTTATGTAGTATTCTAAAAGTGTTATTGCTACTCAAAAAGTAAGGTAAATTTCTCTTCAACTGTCATTCCCCTTTTGTGAATTATTGTAATGAGAGTGTCTTAGTCAGTTTAAGCTGCTGTAACAGAATAGCGTAAATTGGGTGCCTTAAACATCAAACATTTGTTTCTCACAGTTCTGGAGGTTGGAAGCATGAAGTCAGGGTTCCAGCATGATTGGACTCTTGCAGAAGGAGCTCTTTCTGTTTTGTGGATGGCTGTTCTCTCGTTGTACCCTCACATGTTGGATAGCAGAAAGAGGGAGAGCAAGCTCTCTTGCATGTGCCCTTCTAAGGGCAATAATCCCACTCCTAAGGGTTTCACACTCATGACCTAATTGCCTCCCAAAAGATTCCATCTCCATATACCATCACAGGGGGAAACAGGCTTCCACATGTGAATTTCAAGATGACACAATCGGTTCATAGCAGAGAGTTCTCTTCTCTGTGCCTATTTGACAGATGGAGTAAGTCTGGTCCTTGTATTTGCATATTGTATAAATTGTGACTCACTATACATGGAGATCATTAAAACAAGAAGACAATAGGGATCACAAAAGGTTAAGATCTGAAATATTGACAGCACAAAAAAAGTAGAAGTGTATATCACACCATTTATCAAAGACTGAAGGAAGATGACAAAAAGTAAATCTGGCTTAGGCTTGCAAATTTGTGACATTTGTGAGAGAGACATATGTAGGTGGATATGGTGAAAGGTACAAAGTAGGGAAGCAGGAAATTATACATCTGATTCATAAAATCAGAAAGCCATTGAATTTATTGATAGACATTAAGCCATGGAATAAAATATGTGCTTGACAAAAATATGAGACTATATGTAGCTTGTTAAAATTGTAGAACAGGGGAATTTTAAAGTTTTATTTTGAATATATGTGATAAAATAAAATAAAATAAAATAAATTGGAATTGAATATTTTAATATAAGTTGAGTAAAATGTAATTTATCCTTATTCTTTTTTATTTTAGTGATTATTTTTAGTTCTGGGGTACATGTGCAGGATGTGCAGGTTTGTTACATAGGTAAACATGTGCCATGGTGGTTTGCTGAACCTATCAACCCATCACCTAGGTATTAACCCCTGTATGCATTAGCTATTTTTTCTAATGCTTTCCCTCCCCCAGCCCTACCCACTGACAGGCCCCAGTGTGTGTTGTTCCCCTCCCCGTGTCCAGGATAAATAAAATGTTGTACATATACACCATGGAATATTATGCAGCCTTAAAAGGATTTGAGATCATGTCATTTGCAGGGACGTGGATGAAGCTGGAAGCCATTATCCTCAGAAAACCAAAGACTGCTTGTTCTCACTTATTTATAATTTGATTTTGTATGCTAGTGCTCTTGTTTTGTCTTAAAGCATTTCTAGAATTTTTAGTGGGTAGTAATGTTTGGACAAATCATATTGTGACATATTTATAAAGTTGATAAAGATGTAAGATTTAGCAATTCTAGTCTTAATCTTTTCAAAGGTGACTTTTCTTACCTTGAATTTTGTAGGAACCCCTTGCAATTGGGAGACACTTGTTTAATTATCCTTTCACTTTTCTGCCAGCAATTTATATTCCAAGAGTAAATGAAATATGGATGCATATTATATTATCTACTTATCTACTTTTTTTGTGATGGGCATCATGTGTTTAATGGGGTATTAGATAACTTCAAGCTTTAAAGAACAGTAGGCATTATGAGAAAGGTCAGTAGTCTTAAGCCTGATTTATGAATATACATCTCTAACATGTATAGCCTACTAATTTACATTTCCCCCCAAATCAACAAAATACCATAGTGAATGCTAAGTGTGACAGTCGTTCTGATGATAGCATGGAGATGCTTTATATGAAAAATAATCCAAACCTTATATAAAGGAAATAAAAGTTAATTATTATAAATGTGGCAAATATATGAAACTCTGTCATTTTACTGTGAGCTTTTCAGGGGTTCCTGTAAACCAGATTTTAAGGACCATTTTATTCTGTCTTATCCTTCCTGTAAGTCTTAGAGTAATTAGACTAGAGAGTGACAAAAAACCTAAAAATATGTAATCTAATTTCTTCATGTTGCATGTTTAGAAACTTCAGAAGTAATACAGCTTATATGTTGAAAGTACATTTAAATTCCCCTTAAAAATATCAAAGGAAATATCTCACTTATGTGAGTTCTATGTATGTAAGTTGACACTTGAGTTATCAGAGTCTCAATTGAAGTTTATTTTTCATGTGTAACTTAAGTAAGTCTGTGTCTCCCAAATGATCTGTGGAGCAGGTTCTTGGTTGTTGTTGCTGTTTTAACTTTTGTAAAACATGATAAAAATTAACCACTAGATAAATGATTAGGCAGATTTGAGGGTAATGTCTCATTGCTATAAACATTTACAGTATATAACTATCATTCCGGCTTATCTTGTGAATAGATCAATAAAAGTTGGTGGGCCACATACCATAATTTGTAAACCACTGACTTAAGAAAATAAAATTTTGAAGGACGTTATGGAAAATAATTTTTAAAATCTGCTCCTGAAGCTAATAACACATGAAAATATTGGGGACTTTTGTCAAATACACTAACTATGCAGGCATAATACCAATGCTAGTATACTTTAATAAAAATTCATCAAATAATTAGTACTATTATTCCATTCTAAGCCTCAGCTTGTCATTGTTAAATGGTCATAATAATTTTTCTAGACCCATAAGGATGTTTTGAGTTTTGAATGAGGTAATCTGTATACAGTTGAGTGCTATGGGTAGGAATAGTTGCTATTATTTTTATTGTTGAATATTTGGTTTTTGTTTGTTTGTTTGTTTTGGGACAGAGTCTTGCTGTGTCACCCAGGCTGGAGTGCGTGAAAGTGGCTCAATGCAATCTCTACTTCCTGAGTTCAAGCAATCCACCTGCCTCGACCTCCTGAGTAGCTGGGATTACAGAGGCCTGCCACCACACCTGGCTAGTTCTTTTGCATTTTTAGTAGAAACTGTGTTGGCCAGGCTGGTCTTGGATGCCTGGCTACAAGTGATCTACCAGCTTCAGCCTCCCGAAGTGCTGGAATCACAGGCATGAGCCACTGCGCCGACCTATTGTTGAATATTTGATTAGTGCTCTATTGCTTTCTATCTCATCTTCAATTTCTTTCTTAGTACTTTCTGAGAAGCATTATTATTGATATGTATTTATTTGAAAAGCAGCATTTTAACAAATGTTTAGTCAGTATTTGCTTCCATAGAGAATCCCAAATTCTCTATGTAATACATATTTCCATCTACCACACACAATTGGTAAAGATTCTTGAATTCTTGGGGCTCAACTTTTGAAAGATTCAGTTGTGGGGACTGGATTTCCCAGAGCATGAAGATAAGTGGCACTCTCTGTGATTTATTTTTTCAATTGAGTGTATTGCAACACAATTATCAGAAATCCCTTAAGACTATGAGAATTCACCTTACGTCAAGGGCACAATGAGTGATATTTAAGGTGAATTCTTCAAATGTGACTGTGTGATTCTGTAGTGCTGTGCTTCCCTAATGCTATGTTGTACTTTAAATCAGTGCTTAAGGAACTCTTCAGAAGAGTCAATTAAGACCATAGTTGCCACTTAAAGGGTCAGCAAGAATTGAATTCTGCCATAGGCTGTTCTATAGAAGATAATTTTGGATTAATCCAGTGATGAAGGTTAGCAAGTCATGGGAAACGTTTCTGTGAGTATCAGAGTTATTGCTGTAAGCCACTGCTGATGGAAAGACTGACCACTAAAAGCTCACTAGTAACCATCCCCACTAACAGAGCTACCACCACTGACTGCTCTCTTGATCCTACCAGATAGCTGCAAATGCTAAGTGGAACTGGCAAGCAGTACTGCTAAAAATTCCCCTCTCATGTGTTCTTTCTTGTATGACAGTCCCTGTCCAATCTTACCTCATAGCCTGTAATCTCTGCTGAATTTCTCAGATATGGGACTTCAGAGTCCTCATTTCTATATCACCAGCACTTAGCCTAGAGGCTAAAACATAGTAGAAGATAAACATTTAATAAGGAGAGAAGGAAAGAAGAAAGGCAAGAAGAAAGGAAGACAAGGAGAGAGGGAGGGAGAAAAATGAATTAGAAAGAGATAAATCAGTAGATGGGAACCATCAATGAGATTAGAAAATTGTCAGTTGGGGTGAAACTGAATGTCAAAGAATCCTTTCCCTCTCACTATGAATTACCCTTGTGTATGGAGAGTGGGCTGGAGTATATATAGATTGTTGAAGATGATGGTTTGAGATGGAAGAAAAATAGTAATTGTTGACTTTTTAAATAAGTATCTCAACGTGAGGAAAAAATAATATTACTCACTAGTAAATCTCATGGTGTCAAAAGTCCAGAATTTCTGGAATAAATAATGAAAATGTAAATTGTAGTTTTTCTTATATTCTTAGTAGATGGCTTTAAGTGGGAAGTATTAAAGAAACTTTCTTAAAAATTTGGAAAGAAAGCAAACACCAGGATCAGATACCTGGTATTAGTTACCTTTTTTTTCATGTAGAAGAGAAATATGCTGGCACTAAGTTGTAAAGGCTATCTTATAGGAAGAAAAAATTGAGGCTTATACTCTATAAATTTCAATGTGGACACAAAGTGTGGGAAGATCAAAGCAAAATCTTACTTGTGAGAGAAACCAACAAAAATAAAAAGATGCACTAAAACAGTGATAAATGAAGAATTTATTTCAAAGTTCAGCCAAGGTACATGTCATTCTGAGAGCCTGAAGGAACCGAAGTCTTCAATAATATTCTTAAGATACTTCAGAGCATTACAAAGTATGTACTTCACTAAAACAAACAAACCTTGACTTCATGATACTGTTAGTGTTGTGATAACACACTTAAAGTCACTTTAAAGTATGTAGGAGAAAAAGCAACTTTTTAGGACTCTCAGCATGCCCAGACAGTCACTGGAGAAGTTGTAACATTGTGTTGATTGGGATGTTGACTCACCTCCCAACTGATTTGATGTCCAGTTGTGACCTAGGGCCATCTATCAGGAGAAAGCAAGACAGAGGTAATGAGTAATGCATCTAAGAGAAGGATGGAGCTTGTAAAATGTTCACTTTGTCGGATAGTAAAGCCTATGGGTGTCAAATGTGTTGGCTGAGAAAATATGGAATTCTGATTTTTACCTTTAAAATATGGAGAATGTCTTGGGACTGTATGATATATACATTTCCCAGTTTATGAGACAACTGTGATTGCTCATTAATCAAAATATGTGTACATAATCAAACGAGCTATATGCCAGATTTTTATTCTTTTGGATTATATGAAGGTGGGTTTTTTTGCAAAGAACTAACCATGGTTTCCTAATTCTCCATTTAAAAATAAATTTAGTCGTCTCAGAGGCAGAAAGTGTTAATAAAATAACTATAGAAAGCTGTTACATTTCTTATGGTATAAATTTTTATAATTTCCATTACATGTCATACATTCAAGCAATATTTTTAAAAGCAGATGGTTTGGAGTAATAAACATATTTAACTTTAATTTAAATTTTTAATCCTCCATTTCACTTTCCCTTCTTATTAATTAATTAATTAATTTATTTATTTTGAGATAGAGTCTCGCTCTGTTTCCCAGGCTGGAGTACAGTGGTGCCATCTTGGCTCACTGCAAGCTCTGCCTCCTGGGTTCACGCCATTCTCCTGCCTCAGCCTCCCGAGTAGCTGGGACTACAGGCGCCTGCCAACACGCCAGCTCATTTTTGTATTTTTAGTGGAGACGGGTTTCACCGTGTTAGCTAGGATGGTCTCAATCTCCTGACCTCGTGATCTGCCTGCCTTGGCCTCCCCAAGTGCTGGCATTAAGGAGTGAGCCACTGCGCCCAGCCCACTTTCCCTTCTTTATGGGTTCTCCTTTCTCCCATGCATAGGTTCTTTCATCGTACTATCCCACTATTACCATCTGTTTTCCAAAGAATTTATTTGTATTCTCTTTGCCTTCAGCCATGCATCTTTTGGGACCCAAGCAGCTTGGCCTGTATGTCTCATATCACCTAGTATGGCAGAGTACTTTCACATCTATTTAGTTCAATTTCACACACTCATTGTATCTAAAGAGACTTTCTTTTTTCATAAGCCCTTGACAATTTTGACAAAAGCAAAATATGTCCTTTTCATACTCTCCACACACTTACACTACCATGGTTTGCACATGGTGTATTTTTAATAAATTATGTTGACTATTAATGGAATTGACTTTTTTTCAGCTCTCAATCTCTTCTTGAGACCTCAATGTAAGCGAAAATTTGAGATATCTTTCTGTATCTTTCTTTTTAGTACGTGACCTAGTTATATTCCATACTTTCTCCTCAAACTCCACCGGTCAGTAATTTCAAAACTTCTTGATTTGAGCCTCTGCTCTTTTTCAGATTCATGAATTTCATGTTCTTCAATACCACACTGCCTGTATTACACCATCAGATCTTATCTCCCAGTGGAAGGGGAACTAGTACATTTCTTCATGGAAAGGGACTAATGACAAATAATAATCAACTTTCTCTGCAGTCTCTTGCTTTTGCGTTCCTTGGCTTCTTTAAACTAGATTAATCCATTCATATGTCCCGTATCAATCAGGTGGAGCTTAATCAAGCTCCAGTCCCTAGACAGTCCTGCTTTAAGTCAGGAATTGATTTCTATTTTCTGTGCCGAGCCAATTGAGAGTTAACATTTGTTGAATGCCATTGAATAGTCCACACTGAGACTTAAAATACAATTTTTTTTTTACTCTTTTATATTTGTTGAAGGAAAGGTAGGACTTACAGAGATTATTTAACTTGCCATAAAACACTAATAGCTGGCATATTCATATCTGTTGGTTTAGAAATAATACACCACAACACATTAGATCTGGTGCCCTACTTGTAGCAGATGAGTTACGCTATGACTCATTAGAACTGAAGCACAAACATTCATATTGTCACAAATTATGTCTCTGTCTCTTAATACTCTTGACTACCATGTTTGTGCAAGTCATAAAATTGAACTTCCACTTTATGCTAAACTCTTTAATTTTAGCTAGATACTCTGCTTTCTGTAGTGCAGTGTTAGAGCTGAAGCTCAAATTTAGTAGTTGGGCAGCTTTATTTCCTAGTTGATCTTGTCAGTCAACCATAAAAGTCTATCCTACTATTCAAGTCTTAACTTGTAACCCAGGCTGGTGGCTGAAAACATGTTGCCTATGGATAAATGACAATTACATTTACCAGCCTGAGTATCAACTGTCACAGCAGCTCTCATCTTCTGTACCTCATCTATTTAATTGAATGTCGACATGGCCCCCTAACAGCCACACCAGGGAATGCTTCTTTGGCCAGGGGAGCCACCTGATCTCTTTCATGAGACACAACCTTACACCAGAACCTGATTTCTCTCTTCTTTTTATGAGAATCCTTGAATCCCTCTTACTCTAAGATTAAGCTACAGCTGTACTGGCTTAATATAGTATCTGGGTAAATAAAATTATACTAGGGAGATTTTCAGTAATGACAATAGTTTACTGGGGAGTTCGTTTTGGGGCTGAGTCAGTTGCTATTAGTTACTATTAGTCACACACATATTAGTATGGTCTGAATTTTGATGCTACTATAAGTGTTCTTAAAGATTACTTTTTTGCTCCTTTGTCCTTTTAAATTTGGAGGCTAAATTGATGTCACCTGATACCTGGGAATGCTAGAGACAAGTTGACAGGGAAGTCTTTTCCTTGGACTTTTAATTTTCTTAAGGTCTTATAAATTGATTTTATAATACCTTTATAGTATAATCAAATGACAGTTTTCTAGACAAATAATCTTACTATTTAGTGTAGAAAGTAATTTTTATAATTCACATTATTATATTATTATTTAGGATTTTGTTGAAGAATAAGGTCATTTATTTTTATGTATAAATGAATGAAATATAGAAATTATTTTTTAAAAAACTTGTAGAATAAACATTTTCAAAAAAATATCATTTCTTTTGAAAAGGAAAAATAACGGTCAAGTGTTTGTTGGTATTTTTCACATACAAATGTAAAGACAAATACTCCAAAAATTGTTTTCCTAACTCTCAAACTAAATTGTCTTTTTTCTTTGATGTTGCACAGTATATTACTTATATCTCTTACTTGAGACAATTAAAGGAACTCATCCACAAGTGTAGCTCTAGCTTGGTTAACTGGGTTTTTAGCATGTTGTTTATACAGCCCCAGTGGCTTCCTTGCATGGTGCCTACAAATTAAGTTGTTGTTCTGCTAAAATGTATACTTCAATTATGTGCTCTTTAAAAGAAAAAAATTTGCTGTTTTATTTCTGTAGTTAAAAAATCAAAATGTACAGCACATGCAATATGAAAGTTAGGCTTATGAGATAACATTTCAAATTATGATGCCTTTTCCCATGGCGAATGCATAACATGCTTTCCAGGACTTTTTTTTTTACTATTTAATCAAGATTCAAATGTGAGATTGTTTCTCTGTCCCCACCACCTTATTTGCTGCAATTATTTGTGTGTGATCAAAGCACTAGTACTTAAAGTACATTCATTTTTAAAAAGATATAAACAAGTATCTATTTAATTCAAAATGTACCCTGAACAAGATTAATTGAGAACATTTCAAACTCCAAAATTAAATATAAGTCTTGGAAAGGAAAACTACAAATACATGAGAAAATATTTCAAATCTTCAGAGAATATTTGTATAATATTTGCACACAGAAAATGGGGAATTGGCTATATATCCTTTGAAAATTCTTGATTTCATTCAAGGTCCTTACATCAGTCATGGAGATATATCATCTTAGAAAAGGATAACAACTGTAGTTGATGAATATTAAAGATGTTACAAAATGATGAATTATAAGATTTTATTACAATGAATATCACTCACGTTCACAGTAGTTTAAAAAAATGTTGTTTTTTCCTAGGGAGAAAAAGTTTATGTATACATGAAAATACAATGTTATAAGAGCATATCTCAAGAAATGTATTTTAAGGTTTTCAATGGTCAACTCCTCTGGCACAAATTATACTCTCTAATGATGTGCACTTCCTATGACAGAAGCCTATATTCCGAGTGTCATCTCTCTGTAATAATGTACATATTAAGGAAAATATATTTTATATAAAGTACAAGATGTATCAGCAGAGAAAAGCTATTTAAGTAATTTATCTTGATAAAACTAGTCATAGTTAAGATATAAACACACATGTCCTCCATCCAGAGATGTAGTTCCTACAATTCCATGATGCCATGAAGGCATCTTCTCATAGAGAAAATACCTCTCTCTGGAAGAACTTTTATGATTCACCCTGTCTTACATAGCAATTCATTTGTAAACGCTGAATTTATATCTCATTATTTTTGAATTTGGCTATTGTTTTTTACCATTTGGGCTCTTTGCTCCAGAAAAGCCCCAATCCCATCATTGTCTTGATCCCCACATGACAGTTTGACTTTAATCTTAGATTTCCAGGCCACAGGTCTCCTCAGGTTTGACAAAGATCATGCCAAAATTAGTCTATTTCACCCAGCAATACGCATAATACCACTGTCACTTTTTAACTCACCTTAATATTCCTTGACCTGGGCTCAGTAGAACAACAATTAAGAAAAACGAAACACTCAAAGTAGCTGATGAATCAGAAGCAACGTAGTGAGGAAATATCATGATGAGTTTGAGGCTAGAGGATTGGATTGTTTCTAGACTATCATTCCAATGTTTATTCATTTTATCAATGTTCTGGTGTTGGCTATACATAGAGGTAAAGTAAATACAATAACAGATTTTGCACTAAACAAGCTTATAATTTGGTAAAACAGACATATAAACAGACAATGAGTGAATACAAGAAAACAAATAGATATCTAAAAAGAAAGAATTTTTGAGTTCAGCATGAGATATGTTGAGATTTGAGTGCCTAGGAGACATTGCAACGGGTATTGTAATTCATAAATGTTGAACATTATGAATTAATACGATCAGAGATTTGTATAGTCATTCATATGTGTATTTAGCAGCTTAAATCATTGGAATGTACAAATAATTTAGTGAGGGTTTATAAACTGAAAAAAAAAAAAAAAGAGACTCAGTGACAGACTCTAAATAATCTCAACATTTTATTGAGTTAAGATACCAACAGTGTCTTAACAATATATCAATCAATTCATCTATTAATCAAACATGGTTATTTGCAGGTTTTTTTCTGTTCATATTCTTTGCAAGACAGTAATATATTCTCTTTTAGCAGTTCTCATTCCATTTATTCCACTTAACCTTTTCATTTGGCAAAACTGAGGAAATTCAGAAGTTGAAAGATATTTCAGAAGTTACTCTCATAATGAAGGATAATTGAACTAAAATTCACTAAAGACTTCTAATGTATTATGACTTCTAGCCTTCTTAATCTTATTGTAATTGAAAAGGCAGTGCTTGATTGACAAACATAAATGTAGAAAAAAATCAGCATAATACTTTAATGGCTAATATTTGCCACAGTTCTTATCAAAATCATATTACCAAAAATTACAAAAAGTTGATAAAATACTTGGCTTATTACAAAGTGAAAAAAGTAAAGTTTTTGCTTTTTTTACTTGCTAATATTCACCACTCTTCTGGCCTGAACCCCATTTATCTCCATTTGCTTTACATGAAGACATGTACTGTCTTATTCTGTCAATAACATCATCCTAACTTTTTTTCCTACTAAATTTCTAGAAAATCAGTTCCTAAAGAAAATCAGAGGGATTACCTTTATGCCAGTGTAAAGCAATGTTATTTCAGGTGTTTTCCTTAAGGAGCAGCATATTTGTTAACAAATTTTTTTCCCAATATGACATATGGCACTTGGAACAAGTACTACATCTCTATAGAGCTTTCACAAAAGAAAATAGTGTCATTTTATATCTGATTGAACTTACCTTCTTTTTATGTTCAAGAAGATTAAAGGAACCAATTTCAACTGTTTTATTTGTGGCATTTTTTTTTAACAGAATAACTCTCACGAAGAGAATATTTTTAAAATATATTGTTAGAGTAATTATTTAAAACACTTTCTAACTTACAAGCAAAATTTGCAAAACAAATAAAAAACACTTCTAAAAAATTCTTTTGGCATTTGCTTGGATGGAGTAATTTAATGGCTGCCTTAAACAAATAATGGAAAATAATAATATGGTTCTGAGAAGCTTACCACTTAGTGGGTCAGACTAAAAAGTGAACAAGAAATGACAATATGTAAAGTGACAATTATACAAAAAATTATATACAGTGATAGGATAAACACAGCCAGCCTGCATCACTTGTTCAACTGGGGAAGTCTGAGTTTAGATAGGACTATGTGAAAACAAGTATTTTATATTTGTTTACAAGGATCATGGGCACAGCATCCATGATTTCACCTACAGTGGTTAAACACACATAAATTATTTTTATGCAAAATGACTTTGTTTGCCTAGAATGATTTTATGTGGTTGATTCAAATGTTTATATTCCATGCATATGTTTCATAAATAATTATCTCAGGAATGCTGGAAGTAGGTCAAAGAGATATGTACTGTGATAGGGGATATAGGGCAATCACAGCAATCAGTTTTGGAATTTTATAATAATTGTGTAGTTGATTTTGCATTCTTCTCATTTTAAATCTATGCTTAAGTCTCAATGAATGTTGTCTCTATAAAAAATTCAAGAGATGTTTGCCATAATAAAATTAATTTGTCATGCCAACTCTCATCCAACTTCCCATAGATGCTGGGGACTCCATCTCACCACCATCATGAAACATGTCCAGCATATTTATTTTACATATGTGGAAATTGAGACCTACAGTTAATGACTTTTCTAGATTTCTATAAATGATAATTATATAATCTTCATTAAAAGTTAAAATACTAACTCCATATTTATAAAATAAGGAACCACTGTGAACAAGGTGATAGCTGTCCAAATATTGAGTGCAAGGTAATCTCTTTCTTGATAGACCTTCCCTCTGAGAGCTGACTTAACTGCACATGTAAAAATATATGTTCCTTATAGGAGAAAAGGCATACAAATTTATTTGATCATAGTTTTATGTGGCACGGGAGCCTTTAAAATGAGGACCCCCCACAAAATCTTTCATTTAAAATGTTTAGTTTGTGTATTTCTTTATTCTTCCTAGTCTTCAACGTAAGTACTCCAGCCCCAACCTCTCACACATCTCTACTTACATCATGCTAAGTAATTATAATTAGCCTTAGATGTCACCTACCATTTTACTTTTTTGATGGCTCAGAATAATTTGTCTAAATTGTGTGAAGACAACTTTTTGAGTTCAGGTATGAAGCCTGGGTCATTATCTTAATTCCTGGCTGGGTCATTATCTTAATTCCTGGCATGCTCCTTTTGTTTAGAAAAATCATGTTAAAAACTTTTAGTGACCTTGTGCATGGTATTATGATTCTCTGAATTCTTGGCCTAGAACATGACAAATTATACATCAGAAACTCAAAGAAGTTCTACAGCTGTTTTTCTTTGCCATTCCACACCATCCACAGTTCATCAACATAATGGTGAAGCAACACATTCAGAGATGTTCCTTTTTTAAAAAAATTATTTTCCAGCTGTGATAAGAATACAATCATATGTGAACAACAAACTGAAAGGAATACTGAAATGAATTGTAGAGTTAAAAGCAAAATATACAACAAAACGATATTGATAAATGTTCGATTTTATTGTTCAGTGCAGTATTAAGTATTGTAAGCTATTCAAAATATGAAGAACAATTTTCCACATCTAAGCCAACGTTTCTGTTACAATTGATAAAGGAAGTGATTCTAGAAGAGTGAATTGAAGTGTACCTCTTCTCCTTCCCAGTTGAATTAGTTACTGTTTCACAAGTTTCCTCTAGACCAAATATTATTTTGAAGAATGTGTCAGCCCACATTAAGCCTTATTGGACCATGTGGTGAAACTCTTTCCAATTCAATAGTTGAGGGTTACTGAATCTCTTGGCAAGAGTGGGTGAGGGTAGGGGAAGGGTCACATAGTATCAGTGAATATTTTCCAATGTCTTCTGAGAAACAAAACAAACAAACAAAAAAAACAAGACAAATGGCCACCATTTGTTAGGAACATTGCATGAGTCCAAATTAATGTTAATGGAAATAAAGCCTTCGGTGTCTTCTTTTGTTTTAGTAACATTTCTTCTTGAATAATGTCATCTCTACCAATTGATTTACCTTGTCTCTGCATGTTGACTGTATTTCCTAACTCTAAACTCCAAAATTTCAAAATCTGCCTAGACATATCTCCAAAACCCAGGCATCTAAAAGTGAAATATATCACGAACTCACCATCTCAAAACTGCAGTAGCTTTTCAGGTTACCTACTAATAGCCACTTCTTCCACCTATGTAGATGACCATATAATTTATTTTTCAATCTAGGGCACTTTTGTGAATTCAAAGTGCTTCTATTAATAATTACTGAGTCCGCATGCATATAGAGGAAGAGTCCTGGGGAAATCAGTATGTATGATCATCCCATATATGCTGCATTTAGTTAAATCCTCCATGGAGTCTAAAACTCTGAAAATAGTAATCAGCTTTTTTTCCCTTATCTCACCCCTTTTAAGGAATCATTAGGTCTTATCAAGGTTACCACCATTAAAAAAATAGCTTTTGTGACCAGTCACGTACTTACTCCTTATTTAAAATACTCATATATATTTTTTCCTGAACATGGAAAGATCCTAACTGGCTCCTGTGATTTCAGCGTCTTCTCTTTACAATATTCTCATTGCTTATCAGGGGGATTTTTCAAAAATAAAAATCTAGCCAAGTTATTTTTCTCTCGGCACATTTTCATTACTCTCTTACGCCGCTTAAATGCCTCTTGGGATGTAGAGCGTTTTTAGTTTTATGCTTCAGCTGATATAGCTCACCTTCCTGCCACCTGTTGTTAGAGCCATGTGCAACCATTCCTTGTTTCCCTAATTCGGTGTACATTTGACAGCATGATGTCTTTATACAAGTCATACCCTACTCATGAAAAAGCCCTGTCATGTCTTATGATTAAGGAAAGCTTAGAGTTTCTCGATTATCTTTGAATATGATTTTATTTGAACAATATAAAGCACATACTATTTTCCTCTTTCCTTCCTTTCTTCCTTTATTTTCTTGGAATTCACCTGGAAAGGCTGGCTGTAAGGTAAATGTTGTCTGTTTATCACCCAAACAACTACATAGAACATTTTCATTTTAAAGGCAGATCAGTAGACAGAGTCAAAATGCAGGGACAAAATTTGCACACAATATTCAAGTGTTTAAAAATAAGTTTACTTTTGCATTTTATTACTAATTTTATCTGCAAAATCTGAATTACTGTTAGTGAGTAAAAAACAAAATACTCACTTTGTCTATGATTAATGAAAGTTATATTAATTGTTTCCTGATATGTATTTTTGCTGACAAAAAAACTAACTTTCTGGGAGGGAGTTGAGCCTTTATTTTTCTTAGGATTTGATTTGTTAGTTAAATATGATGATTCAAGTTTTACTTATGTTTTACAAGCTCTTAGGAATCACTTTATAAACAGCATCTCTTTCCAATTCTCTATATCCTTTTCTTCTGGAACTCATATTAAATACAATTTGGAGAGGTTTAGTCTTGCTTCTTTATCTGTTAACCATTTCTTCTTTGTGCTAAATTGTATGTGATTTCCTTATTAACTATATTCAAATACAGCAATTCTGTTGCTAGTTTTATCTTAGAAATTGTTCAGTTTTTCTATTGATGTATTTATTTCAATAACACATTTTTCATTTCTGTAAGTTTTTGCACATGTAGATGTTTCTAAATCTTGTTTTTTTATTGCCTATATTTCTTACTTCATTTATTTGAACTTTTTAACATATTTGCCTTTCTTTCAGATCAATTTCATAAGTTGTATGATTATAATTCTCTTACTGTTTTCACTGGCACACTTTTCTAACATTTGTTTTCTTTTCATGCTTTATAATGTTGAACAGTGACCCTATTGGAATGGGTTGTTTTCCAGATGAATTGGATGTACCCTGAGTTATAGAGATTCCTTATGTGACTGCTTCGCATTTGACTTAACTAGTTTTGAGTTAATTTTCATGGCAATTTCTTGCCTTATTTCTGAACCCTACATTTACAGGCATGGGGTTCAAAATTTCACAGGTGATTACCTTTACCTATGTCCAGTGCTTACTTCTGTTCTAATTGGGCTAGTGGGAGGATTTTTTTTTATTCGTCATTTTACAGATGGTTCCTAGCTTTAGGTTGAGAGATTAGTTCCAGATTCACATATTGCTTAGACCTGTGGCCTCAATTTCGGTTCTTGCATGGGTTTTAACACCACAGCCCCTTAGGCACATTTCATTGTGATGCTCCATGTGCTATTTGCTTTACTTCTCATTTATCTTCATGGCTACTTCTTCCTCTTTTTTCTGCTGTCATATTAAAAAACAAAACAGAATAAAAACTTTCTTGCTTTAAAATTTAACTAAGTTAAAAAATTTCAAAATAAAACTAAACAAAAAAGTTTGTTTAGCATTTCTATTCAGTGTGAACTGAGAGAAGAGCTTCCTATATTTCCTCTCTGTTTTTGACAAATATAAATATTTTGCAATTTTTTTCTAACTTAGATGACATCTTGATCTTCTCTTTGCCTCAGATCTTACCTCAACCATTTCTAATGTTCTACTTTGTGAAGTTATATGCAGTTCTTCTCTAAATGTACTTGCAATTTTTCAGTTTATAACCTGGGAAGTGAGTAAGAACTCATTCCTCCAAGATTCTCTTAAACATATTTGAACTTTTCCTTAGCACCCTCTTCCCCCAGGAACTTTTCCTGAGGCTAAAGAGGCTTTCCATTCAATGTTGTACCAGTAAAAGCCTGCACGATAACTGATGGCTAGTAAGCACTAAATAAATGTTGTTAAATGAATAAATTCGTAAGTGAAAAGAATAAACCAGGCAACTGTATCTAATTCTAGCCTATGTTCTGTTTTCGTCAGTCCTCTGGGTTTAGGAAGAGCTTCCCTCTTACATTTCCTGTCATACACAGTCTAAATTCTCTCTACCCAAGGTTTACATCAACACTTTAGCTTATGTTAGCCGGGCTTCCTTTTAACTATATGCATATATATATATTAGAGAGAGAGAGAGAGAGAGAGAAAGAGAGAGAGAGAGAGAGGTTTTGGAATACATAAAAATATATAAAAATTATATATCTATGCAAATATATGTATATATAAATATATACAAATATATATTTATACATAATATATAATATATCTATAATTATATATAATATTAAAATATATAAAAATTTATATTAAAAATATAAAAAACTTAACCATCCTTGTTTTTCAGAACAGTAGTCTGCAAATTACAACTATTCATTTACTTTTTTGTTCTAGGTAGTTGATACTACTTAGCTCTTGGGGCAATAAACTTTCTTTCCTAGTCTTAGTGCTAGAACTTCCAGGAAGGTCTGACTTACTGAACAATGAAAACTCCACATTCAAATATTTTCAAAATCTTATACCTATTTCCATGGAGAAGTTACAAAATTACAAAGTTGTTTAAGTGAATTTACAGAGGTTCCCTATTTCACAAATAGTGATAACCTTGAAGAGATTAAAAACTGTAAATTGGACATTTTAATCTTGATAGTAGAATTCACTGTGTGTCCTAAAGGAGGTATAGAAGACATAAAAATCCCAGTTGTCTGCCTGGGATCCAGCAGATAACTACATCTCTGTGGACCCTCTCACTTGGTATACTGGCTATACATATTCACTCCTGCCTCTTGCATACATAATCCCCTTTGGTTACTCTTCACACTTCAATCATTTTTTTAAGATACATCAAATTTCGCCTTAGACATGGACATTCTTGACAACTTCCTTCTTCTTGTAAAGTCTAATCTATCCTCCTTCACTATTCTATTTGTATTTTCTGCGTGTTTATCTCTGAGCACTAATGAAACATATCATTATGATTATTTACTTAAACGCCTTTCTTCTCTTTTAGATTTGAGTTCCTCAGTGTTCTGTTTCATAAGAATTTTGTGTAATTCTTGTAATATAGTAGTGCTTTATTATGTTTGAATGGATAAATCAAGACGTAAGTTTAATGTTTTGCTCTCCTTTTCTCTTCCTGTTCCATCTCCATGACTGATTCCTTGCTTCTTTCTACTGCATTAAACCATGAACTTAAAGTGAATGACCACTGAGCTTGCATCTACTGAAAGCTAGCCTTTAGTGGATCTCCACTGGGTAGAATGAGTGAAGAATGATTTGTGGACTGATAGATTTTTACATGGGCTCGCTCTTTTGTCTCTGGCTTGTGTCTTGGATTGCTCTTGAGCTGCCACATACAGAATCTTCAGATGGGCAGCAGGAAAAAAGAACAAATATTCTTTAAAACATGCAATTGTTTCCAATTAACCAACCCTTTCTTTATGTTGCAAGATACATTTAATCCCTTGGGGATGCATAAGAACAAAAATTCATTCTTTTTTTTCTAGAGAAGGAGAGAGCATGTTTTGGCACGCCAAGAATACACAAACAATGAAGGACTGTCTGGAATCACGAGAGTTTAAATTTTGATAAACTCAACTTTTAGGGCTGAACGTACTTTATCACATTGCATTTTGAAATTCAGTAATCCATGTATGGCATATGTATCCTTGAATTGCCTACAGTTTTCAATTAAGCAAACCATGGCATTCTTCAGACATTACAAATAAACATAGGTTATTATATTTTTCAATCATGCTGTTTTCAAACATTTTTTTTTGCCTCCTTCCTGTAACACCAAATCTCTTTTCATTTTCAATTTGCCTTCTTCAAACCAGTGCCCTATAGGATGTGCCATGCAAAAATGGCAAGTCTCTATTCCTGCCAAGCCTAATTTAGATATCACTAAAGCTTTCAACAAACATATGTGGGAGAATGAATTTGGGAGGAATTGTTAAAGCAAAATGGCTTATATCTGCAGCAGTTTGAGAAAAGGGTAAAGGTTATTAAGAAATAAACTTCCACTAAACCAAAAATAAGAATAGAGATGCTAAAAGTATATAATTACCCTGAGTGGCAAATGAGTTTGGATAGCTATCTAAAGTCTATAGGTTAATTGAAAAACAGTGTTTCTTTCTGAGCATGATATGGCCTAGAGTTAATGAACCACAGTATCCATGATATGCATTTGTACTGTAGGCTAGATTTTAAATGAAGCTTAAACAAATAAGGACTCCACATCTTGCCCCAAGCAAAACTAAATTGTTACACAGCAGGAGGTAAACATTCTTGAAATAATTGAACATGATAGGATATTATTCTTACTTTTTTTTTTTTCGAAAGTCTTACGCAAGACCTATCTCATTTCCTCTAAATTGGTTCTGTAGACTGAAAAAGGACAATGATCTGATTTGTGGCATGGAACAGAGCCACCTCTTTATAGAGAATATTAATTATCATAATAAAATACTATTGAAGTAGAGGCAGAGGAAATTACAATGGATTTTTAACTTGATAAAGGTAGAACTTACTCTTTTGAATTATTCATGAATGTTAACTTAATCAGTAAATGTTATAATACATATACCAATAAGAAAAACATTTTAAATTAAAAAATATATCACATACAGATACTCCTAAACCAAAGTACAATTTTCATTTTTTTAATTGATTTTTTTTTTATTCGAAAAGGGAGACATGGAGGTGGGGCAGGGCCAGGGAAGTAACACAGAGTGTCTTTAAATATATATACATGAATAAATTATCTTCGCATATTTATAGTGTTCTAAAACAATCAAAGTCTTTAAAATTTACAGCCTCCAATTTCTCATTCTAAAAACTGAGACCTAAATAGTGAAAATTATTATCTGTGTTTTTAACATTAGATAATATATTTTTGAAATTGAAAACCCACATTAATACAAGTCAATTTTAACTTTCAGAAAAATGAATAAACTAATTAAATAGATGCTGATCAATATTTCAAAAGCGATGTCATAAAAACCACCTTGAATCTTGTATAATAAAATATATGGTTTGGCTTTACAATAATCCATCCATGTTGGTGCTTAAGGTAATGTTTCTCCAGAGCAAATTTTTTTACACAGTAAGAGAAAGCAAATATATAAGAACAAAGTGCATATAACCATATTGCCAATTTCTGAAATCTTAAGATCAGGTGACCAGTAACTGAATTAACTCAGAAACATCTTTAACCCTTCCCATAACCTTCCTCCTGTTTCATTAGGATAGCTGTTGGCATCAGCATTAGCATTAGGGAATGACAGTAATACTCTAGGACACTGTTCTGACTACAGAGAAAACACGTTAGATGTTAAAGGGGCAGCACAAAGTTAAGTTAGAGAAATGGAAATGATGGGAAACCCAGCAGGATTGTGGAGCACCATAGGGGCAAAGGGACCCACTCAGGGAAAGAGTCATGGTAGGGACCAAATCCACAGAAGGCCATGTAGAATTCAGTTCAGTCCTAGGCAGCTTAGTATTAATAGTTAATGTGGAGAAACCAGCCATCCTTACTTGAAAATATTTAGAGATGTCTTCAAAGATTTATGATGCTAAAAGTGGAAAAAAATTATTAGATAAACCTATAAGAGGAACAAATAAACAAACAAAAACAAAAATGCTGAAAGGAAAGGATGCAGGAAACAACCAGTGAGAAAACAGTGACAACAGGAATCAGACAGGGAACAAGGCTGTGGTGGTGGTGGTGGTAGTGGTGGTGGTGGTGGTGGTGGTGGTGGTGGTGGTGGTGGTGGTGGTGGTGGTGCTGGTCGTGGTAGTTAGCTATTCGGGGGAAAGGAAACAGATATTACATTAGTACAAAAGACACAGACAAAAGATTAACCTAATAGGAGGCCCTGACTTTTCCTAGAATTACTCATTAGGACTGTCCCTCCATTAGATTAGGTTCTTATCTTCTGGGGCATAGGAGTCCTAAAGACATTTTTGTAAACTTACTGGCCTTCAGAATGATAGCTACTCCTCTGCTACACTTCTGGTTCACTGGGTTTCCCAGAAGAGATGTTGAATAAGGGAAAGCTTTTTAGAATTATCTCTATTATTTTTTATCAGGTTTTAGTCTAATTGTTTGTCAAATTCTATTGATTCTCCATCTACAATAAATTTTCCCATCTAAGTCTCACTTCCATTTCTACTTCTAGTGTCTTAATTCCTTCTCTTTTCTTCTATACTGATCTCCACTCTTTTGTATCAGATTTTTAAATACATTCTGCATGGTGCTATCAGAATCTTTCTGAAATATCAATCTAATGGAATCTTCCCTAGTCAAACTCATCTGATGACTACCTGCTGGAGAGAAAATAAAAACAAGTTCCTCAATATAGAAATATGACTATTGCATAAAAGATTCTCCACTTAGATTTTATAATCTGTCACACAGAATAACATGTTCTTAGACTATACTCTTCCTTCATTGTTCCTCCATGTTTTCTTATGAAATCTTACCTATTCCCTTTACAGTGCCATCTCCAATCAGCATGATCAGAGTCACCTACTTAAAATATTCTGTCCTCCTGAAACCATAGCATAATGTTGAGATCTCTATCATACTGTATATTACAACATATTTTAATATTATTTATGTTTCTCTTCACATGAAGGACTACCTGGAAAAGAGAAAACTGAGATCAGGATCAATACCAATTCCTGGGCAATGGGATGTGTAGTGACTTGAAGGGGTAAGAAAGAAATATTGAAGATAATTCAGTTTAGAGAAATTTATATGATAAAATTCTTAAAATGGGCTCAGGTCAAGAGAATAGTTGTATTTTATTTGAATGCTTATTTGTAATAAGTTTGTATGTAATAATATGTAATACATATAATTTGTATGTGTTACAAATAATTTGTATGTAATACATATTATTTGTAATAGTATGTAGGAAAGCACTTTGATGCAGGAGAGCACTTCATATTGTGAATATGATGACCTGCTCTATAAATATTGATCAGCCTCTGTCTCTAAGTAACTCATTGTTTTTAAATAGGTTCCTAAGGAAAGTGGTTCCAGCATTAGGGATGGAGGTTATACACATGTTTTCAACAGGTTGGATTCCACTTTATCAAAAAGACATGGCTTTTACCATAGCCAAGAGACTAGTTTTCAATTGGCTAAAATGAATCATTGATCTCCAGAGTGTTTCCACAATTCACAGACTAGACAATTATGTGGTAGTAAATTGATTGCACTGAATTCCTCACATTATTAAAAGAAATGTACTGAATGGAAACGATCTCAGTCCATTTTGTGCTGCTATAACAAAATATCCAAGACTGCATAATTTATGAAGAACAGAAATTTATTTTCTCACAGTTCTGGAGACTGAGAGATCCAAGATCAAGGTACCAGTATCCGGTGTCTGGTATGGGCCCAGTCTCTGCTTTCAAGATGATGCCTTGAACACTGCTTCCTTTACTGGGGAGGAAGGCTGTTCATTAAAAAGGGGCAGAAGATAGAGAATTCACACCAAATAGCCCTTTTGAGAGCAGCATTAATCCCTTCATGAGGGTGGATACTATATAGCCCAAACACCTTTCAAAAAATTTCCTCTCCCAATTATCTTGCATTGGGAATTAATTTTCCATACATGAATTTTAAGAAACATATTTAAACCACAGAAGGTATCTATTCTGAAATTAGATTTTGTTTCCTTGTCTTTTATGTCTCTGCTAGTACCATAGGCTTAGCTGAGCTCTCTTTTATATAGTTTTGTATTTCTCACACCATTGTTACTAAGAAAGTCACTTCACATAAAAATGAGAAAATTCCCATAAGACTTACTGGCCTTATCTTAAACTCAGAAGCAGGTGGCTGCACAAAGCAGTGAAATATCTGTTTGAGGCTAATGTTTTAACTGGGAGAAAATAAGTTTTTCGGTAAGGATTTTATAAGAGCCAATGTATGCTATGAAATAACAAATGATATACATACGGTCCTGCTTCATTTAAACCTTATAGTCCAAATTCATTGGTTCATCAAGAAGCCAAAAGTAGAGACTATGTGTGTATGTATGTTTGAGTGTGTTTTGTGTGTGTGTGTTTGGGGGAGTGGGGTGGAATAGACATCACAGCTCTATTGGTTATAACTAAAAATGTTGGCTTCTTATCTTCATTATTTGCTTTCTGCTAATTTTAAGGTTTTATTACACATAATATGGGCTTATTGAGTTGAAATCTGAGACTGTCTTTTGATGATTAGGAGCTTCTTACGCCACCAGGAAAATGGTAAAATAAATGGGAGAAGTTTCAGCACTAGTGGAGGTGATGAGTTGGATGATGTGTACTGTCACAAAATAGGGACAGGGAGAGGTAAAACTGGAATTGTTTCAGTGGAAAGAGAGGTGTGTTTTTTTGGCTATCCAAGGACATGCATTATAATTCACATCCATTTTGCTTTATGCTTGACTTATTTTCTTTTGTCTAAAGTGATGTACTTTATATGGTTTGTGTTTAGGTATAATTTACATAAAGTGCACAGATCAAGATTGTACAGTTTGATAAGTTTTGACAATTGTATATATCCATGTAACCATCACCCAAGATATAAAGCTTTTCCATCATTCCAGAAAGTTCCCTCATGCCCCTTTTTAGTAAATCCCCCCACCTCCCATGCATAATAAGAAATCATTATGCAATTTCTATGAGTATAGATGAGTCTTCTATATTCTTGGATTTTGTCTAAATGAAATCATGCAGCATATATTCTTTTGTGTTTTGTTGCTTTTGCTCAAAATTAGGTTTTTAAGATCCATTCATTTACCAGTAAATTTCTATTTTAGTTTGGTTTTCTGAGTATTAGTTCACTGTGTAAATATACTATGATTTGTTTATGAATTCTTCTATTGATGAACATCTGGGTTAAGTTTTAGGCTTTTATGAATAAAACTTCTATATAAATGTATATTCTTTCTTTTCAGTAAATTTTGGCAGTGGAACTGACACCAATACTTGATTCTGCTTTGAGGACTTTGCATGTAGTTTTAGTTTTAAGACGTGTCAGTGGGTTAGCGTTTGAAATTCACCTGGAAGAATGTTACTTGATTGAAGAGTCTCATGGGTAGAAAGTCTCAAGGATAGAAAATGAAATGGCATTTAATGAAGAGACAGTGTTTTAAAGACTATAGCTTCATAATATGTTTTAATATCTGGTAGTGTTAGTCCCATGTCAATGCATTTTTCCATTTTGGGAAGCAGAATTTCTAAAGAAGTATTTTTGCCTGTTCATTTATTTTTCATGTGAACTTTATAATCTGCTAATTTAGTTAAGGAGAACTCTTACTGATAAATTATAAAAATTACATTGAATTTTTAGATTAAATTCAAGAGAATTGGTATAATACTGGGTCTGAGTCTTCCGATCCAAACAAAGGAAACTTTCCTCTTTAGCTCTCATTAGTATTTGAAAATTATCTTAATGCAGATATTACCCATTGCTTCTTAAGCTTAAATCTAGCTGTTAGTAAGTTCTTTTTTTGCGTGTAAATTAGCCAGGCCTGGTTTCTGCCACCTGTGCCGAAACAGGTGAAATATAAAGTAAGAAGGTCTCTATTTATTGATGGTGGATGGGGGGCGAGTCTCTAACTTGATTTTTTTTACAGATGGATAAATGCAGCACTCTTTAAATTTACAGTTTCAAAGTTGTTGGTTGAATAATAGCAAATTTGCATTGCAGACAATAATCCTTTCCTTAGGAAACTAGATCGAGGACTAGGTTATATTCTTTTTGATACTTAATATTAGACAATTCAGATAAATTTTGGAGGCCACAAATTAGATCAAATGGCAGAAAAAATGCCCAGATATTTAGAAGCAAGATATTTTAACTAGTGAGCCAGGACCAGTGCCAAGACCAGAATTATTTTGGGGATGGGTTGTTGTCAGACAACTGAATTCCTTCTCAACTGTCCCTTTGGCATGGTGTGTATGTTCCTGGAGGAAAATTTGGTATGTAAGTGTGTTTTTATGGGCATCTGTGAAAATCAGAGGGAGAAACAGAAAGCTAGGGAGAGAGAAAGAGACAGACAGAGATAGACAACTAATTCATAAAGCTGTAACATGGAGCATACAGGAGAATTTTGACAAATAGTAGTTGCGGGGTTTTTCCACCCTTATCCATAAAGACATATGTTGCTAAGGGCACGTGAAAATTTTACATGTGATCATGAGAATATTATGTAAATTCACACTGAAAAACTGAGGGAAGAACAATCCAGACTGAACTTATAAATAATAGTAATCTATATAATTTTTTAAAGTAAGATATTTTATATCTGAAGATGAAGTTTTGAGATATATTGATAGCAATTGCATATGGAAGTTTCCTATTTTATTAATATCAAATAATTTATTAAGTAATATTTTTTGATTTGTTATATTTTTTAAGTTAGTATATTATTAAAGTGATTTATACAATTAATATATAAGAAATAAAATATGTATGAAGTAAAAAAATTAAAACCCATTCTTAGTGACTCAAACTAATGCTATTAAAGGTACGCAATGTTAACAATTTTGTGAATATCTTTTTAATATTTATTTCCTCTATATATTATATTTAATAAACATATGATAATCTTATATACAATATCTTGAACATCATATTTTTTACTCAAACGCTCATGAAAATTTCCACTTCAGCATACATACATCAATCTCTTTCTAATGATGCTTCATATTGTACCACATTCTAGATGTATTGCACCATATGTTTAGTGCTTTTATTGAATTAAGTACTGAAATACAAAATATCTAGATAAAATATTAGTTAACTTAGTAGATTAATGTTCATTACAGAAACTACGAGAAGATCATAAAATGTTGGTAGTGTTTGGTTTTCAAAACCTCGGAGTCTCTCATGTCTTTGATTCTATAATCAAGTCTCTAGTCCCACGTCCAATCTATAAGACCAAAGTGCAAATATATAGAATTTCTGGCATTCAGTCAGAGGTTTTACTCTTCATGTTTCCATAACTACTTGATTCTATTCCCAACTAATGTGAATCTCATGTTCTGTGGATCTTAGTCTCATTCCAGCGTCTTGCCCATTATATTTAAGATGTGTATGTGGTATCTCCAGTATTTGACACTTTCTAGAAGAATATGACTTAAATATTTGGATCAAGGCTCCATGCTACAGTGGGAAGAGTAGCAATCACTGACACTTCACTATTCAGGAATCTTTACTGGACCAGTGCTTATATCACCATGGGGGAGGGTGAGTGAGTTTGGAATTTTGGGCCATATACAATTGAGCAAATGGAGAGTGAAGCTGGGTTTGGGGCTTTGGAAACAAGGGTTAATATAAGGCGCATTCATGTATAAAAGTAATAAGCCTATTTCAAGTCATTATTTAATAAGCGATTTTTGCTTAAGGATATTGATAAAATATTTTCATTAGGTTCAAGAGATAAATATAACTGTGTTGGATTCTAGCAAGATAATCTTGTTGGAGTGAATTAAATTACTTTGGTTATTCTGTCAAGGTTTCTTTGAAGAGATAAATTCTGAGCCATGTTTTAATGCTGAAGGAATGGTTCCAGGTTATAGTGGAAGTTCCTTGCATGGACGAGGTATGGCATGTGTGATGATATTAAGACTTGTGTGTTTATTAGCATCTGCTTTCCAAAATGTTTTTATATGCATATTTGTAGGGAAGAGAGAGGCTGAACAAAGACAAAGAAGGAGCCAAAGCTGGAATGAGTTTAGAAGACAAAGAAAAAGGTGCTGCAAATAGTTTTATTGGTTTAAATTTATATAACCTTTGTGAGGTTTTTCACTGCTTCACAATGTGGAAATGTATGTTTCTGCCATACATGCATGTGTAACTTGCCATGCATATTTATTTCTTTATGAAATCATCATTTTGTTAACTCCTTCAGGACTCAAAATAAATTTGAGATGCATTTATAGCACTATTTTGTAAGCTTCAAAAATAGTCTAGCTCAAATGTTTTAGGCCACAAACAATATTTTTCTTCAAAGTAAATCCATCACTGAATAAAACTCAATATAAGTATTTCCAGGTAATTTTTGAAAGTTCTGCATCAGTAGTTGTAATATTTTGTATCTATAATTTCTGTATTTGAAACATTTAAAAGCCTCCTTGAGTTGGGATGGCTGCTATATATATATATGTATGTGTGTGTAGCTATGTATCTATATGTATATATATACACACATATATGTATATATACATATATACATATATATACGTATATATATGTATATATGTATATATGTAGTTGGACTTAAATTAGTAAATACTTCAAGATGAGATTCCATTTTTATCCCAAAGGCAGAGAATTAGTAAACAGTTAAGAGATATGTCCTAAAATAAACTAAAGTCATATTATGACCTAAATGAAATAAAATACTGATTTCTATCCAATAAGCCTCTAATTTATTTTCAAGATTGAATATTAGAATTGACATCCTGGCTATGGATGCCAGAGATTAAGACAATGTGTGTATTTGATATTTTACTTTTTCCTAAAATTCTGCTCCAGGTTTTATTTGTTTGCTTGCTTTATTGTCAAAAGAAGGCCAGAGGGGATTTATACTGTGGATAAAGTCTTATGCATCAAGCATATTCTAGCCACATGTTTAGGAAATATTTTTAAAAATGAAATTAAAGTGATACTTTTCAAGTGTGCAGTTTACACAGTGTTCAATATATTCGTCAAAATACTTAAACTGATTAAAACACTAGCTTTTTTTTTTTTACAAAGTAGACAGCAGTTAATATTATAGGTAAATATCATTCAAGAAAAAACAGTTCTACAAACAGCCAAGTATGAATATGATCTCTAACCTGTTTCTGACATAATATATTCATGAAAAAATATCTCCTGAAACTAGATATATAACTTGCAGACTATTCAGAACCTTTCTATTTTCATAAATATTCCTAATGGCATTCTGCACGATCTTCTTGCCTGAATACTTTCCAATCAAGTGATTTCATGAAAGAATATAGAAATTTAGCACTTAGAAAGCTCTTATGTTTTTCACAGTATATTTACATGTCATCAATTGGATGTCAATTACTAACTTCAGTTCTATGAGAACTTTTGAGCCCAGGCAGTTTTGAAAGATTCATTGTCATTGCTGTTGTTGAGGTACACACTTATCTATAGATACTTTCCTGAAAGACTTGAAACCAGAGCAAAGAAAAACACTTGCAGTTTTCAGTAGGCTCAGAAATAATAACAGATTCTGAATTTTCACTGAAAATTGCTCTCTTACCATTTGTTTGACATATTATTGGTTCAAGGCAAATTGTTACATGAAAAAAATAGAATTTTCCTTTGTGAAATGCTGATAATTAATGGTTATATCTAAGCTTACAGCTATATAAGAACAATATAAAAATTGTCTTAAATCAAATGGCTAATTTGCCAACATTTTATGTCATTAACACTTTATCATTTCACAATTACAGAAGAGCTCCCTTAATCTCCCTCCACTTAACTGAGTTTCAAGATGAGCCAACATTGTTTATAATGACTGGTGTCGTTTATGCACATAGGCTCAGGGTTCCCTAACTATATTCCAGAACACATCACTTACTTGTTCCCTCAACAATTAGAATGTATCAAGAAGGGATTGTGGGATGGGCATGATGGTTCATGCCTATAATCCCAGCACGTTAGGAGGGAGGCCCCAGTGGAAGGATCACCTGAGTCAGGAGTTCGAGACCAGCCTGGCCAACATGGTGAAATCCGGTCTCTACTAAAAATACAAGAAAATAAGCGGGCATGGTGATGCATGCCTGTAATCCCAGCTACTCGGGAGGCTGAGGCAGGAGAATGCCTTGAACCTGGAGGGGAGGTTGAAGTGAGCTGAGATGGTACCACTGCACTCCAGCCTGGATGACAGAGTGAGACTTTTGTTTGGAGTATTTCTATAAGCATCACATGTTCAGATGTCACATGAAGAAAACTTATTATTGAAATTTGACTTTCACAGTTTCTTTCATATTTAAGAACAGCTCCAGATACATGTGACAGCCTCTTCCAGAGACTAACTTTAATAGGGGAGTAAATATCTGGTAATGTTTGTACTTATTTGAAAAAAAAAAAAGATTCCATTCTAGAACTTTAAGATGTTGAGTTATTTGAAAAATTACTGTGAAAAAAAGAAAAAGATGACCTTATCTTACATGTTAGATTCCTGAGTCCTTGCTAAAACATTTATGAGATACAAATTAGGTACCTCAGAAAAGGAAATGTCAAATAAAGGAGACATCTGTGGGATCAGAGATGATGGTATGTTTAAATTTTTTCCATTAATTTTTCACAAAAATTTCATTATTTATTTGTCTCACAGGTACAATAAGTTTTTCTCTTTTCAAATTAGCCATTTATAGCTTTTCACCATATGGGCAGAGTGTTTTCACAATCCTTAGTCATGACTGTTTTAAGATTTGAGGTTTGGCTCTACTGTTTTAACTGTACTGTTTTGTGTATTATAAAACAGGAAACAATGGATGAAGTCGATTATTGCTATTTTATTATAAATGAGCATTTATTTAAAGAGAGATTCTGGCATCAAACTAAGTAAGGTATATTTTATAAATGCTAAGTTTAGTTATAATGTTCAATACTGCCAGCATACATTGTCTTTCAGGGTAGTATAAAAATAAGACCCTCTTGTTAGGAGTTTTTCAAGGGACTGAATTTTACACCTTTTATACCATTTCCACATCAGGACAGTCTTTCCACTTTATAGTGCTAATAAATTTTCTCTGAGGAAAAAGTAATAGGTTTTAGTCATGCTTTCAGGAAAAATCTTGTAGGTTCAGATAAAATTTAACCTTTGACTAAATTTGATTTGTACTCTAAAAGTTAAAAAGACAGAATCCAGATAAATGAAAACAATATACATTTAAAATATTTCTTTAAAAATAACTAATACTGAAGTAATAAAGAATGTGTAATTGCAGCGCTAAATGCACTCATTATTTTAAAAACTAAGAGACGAACAGGGTCATGTAAACATACAAATAATACAGTCAGAAAACATTGCCATTGAGAAAATTTACAGATTAGATACAGGCACTTAATCAGTCACATGAGACCAACTTCATAAATGCAGTTTGGGGTTGCCCATTCAAAACATAGGAACTACAAATTTTAGAATTGGAAGTGGAATCAGAGATTTACCAGTAGAACATTCTCCACCCAACATATAAATCATTCAATGTAAAAATAAATTGAATAATGTACTTAAGTAATGCCATCCCTAATTTTTCTTGAATTTTCCAATGACTGAGTCTCCTCAGAAAATATTCATATAGTTTAATTTCTACATATCTTATTCAACAAATTTTGAGTAACTAATTTTTATTAGGCAACATATTTCTTTTTATATACATCTGATGAAAATAAGGCAAATAGCTCAGAAGACTCATTGAGCCAGCATTCATAGGAAAGAAATAACAAAGACAGGAAAAGAGGTGTTAGAGTTATGCATTGCCTACCATTATCTGAAGCAGTGCAAAGCAAAGCATCAGGGACGGATGTCAGATTCCAGGAAGGTGATCTTTACAACTCTTTGCTCCTTTTCTAGAATGATTAGGGGATGGAATATAATAATACCAAGTGCTCTCTTGTCAATTCAGTGTTCAGAGAAAGTGACGGTACAACGGGTACCACTATTCCTCTGAAGAGAGGGTACTCAAGCTCCAAGCCAAAGACTACAGTAAGATTTGCCATGTTTGTGTTTATGATTAGGGGGCTGGAAGTTCTTGACTAAGGTGAATGATTATTGTAAGTACCTTACTGGGAGCATAACAATTTCTCACCATTTCTGTAGGAGGCCAGTTTCTTTTCTCTGAGACCAGCCTTAATGGAACCAGGCTTGGAAAAGTTAAACCTTACCTATCAAAACATTTTCAAATATTTGAAGGCAACTTGCATTTTCCTGTAAGCTTTTCTCTTTACTTAAATGCACAGATAGTCTGCTGGAAGCTGTGAACTCCTTGAGTGCAAGGATCATTTCTTCATCCCATTATCAAGCACAGTTTTGTTTTATAGTGTGCACTTAAATGTTTGTAGAATGCATGGATAATCATAGCCCTGATCCAGGGTATTGGTTCAGCATTCTTTCCATAACACTGAAGTTTATGGAGGTTCCTCTTTAAGTTGGTGCCCAAAACCAGGAACCATCTTCCAGATCTGTGTGTTTAACTTTCTTTTATATTGCCATATGTAAATTAGCACAGTCCAAAAGTAGATTTCTTTTAAGTATCAGAGTAACACTGTTGGCTCATTTTGAGATTGTGGTCATATAAAATCTTGGACCTTTCCATGAACTCTTGTCATTCCAGAAGACCAACCCATATATTACATTCAGAAGAAAAATGGTCTCATCTAGGAGCAGTCACATCCTGTACTTAGAAAATTATCTTTTGAACTTAAAATCAGGGCCACATGTTTTCTCCTTTAAACTTCATCTTGCTGCTCTAAGTTTATTTCATTCTAACAAGCTCATTTTGCATTCTAAATATATCACCCTACATATCAGCAACCCCATATTGCCTTCTGAAGACTTGACAAACATATCTTTTTAATAGTAAACAAAATCAATCATTTACAAAGGAACAAGTCCCTGTTGCTGGTACAATCAACTAGGTTTGACATATATGCACTCATCACAATTAATCTGATATTTTTTTTGTTTAGCAACTATGAGTTAGAGCAACCCACGTAAAACAAAACAATATGAAAAATGTGCAGCTATTCTATTTTCTTAATCTTGCAATCTACCATCATATGAAGGAGTGTGGAATGAAGAACTAAGAATGCGTTTGCAACTTAGATTCAGATTTCCACTCCAACACTCCATAGCTGTGTATGTTCAGCATTAGCCACTCTGAGTTTAACTTTTCCTTATTTGCCAAAATGGTGTTGGTGTGAGCATTGAGATGGTGTGTGTATTGCACCAATGCAGGTCTGGGACTTGCAATAGAAATGAATTAAATGTTGAATTCCTCCTCTATACAGAAAAGACACAAGAACATTTTGAACTATGGATATTATAAACCTGTTTGCTATTTGCTAATCGCCTTGTCTTTATATTTTATTTGATCTCAATACATCTGAAGTTTATGGTTTTTTAGAGTCTGTATTTTAGTTTTTAAATATTGAGATAGCTGTACACCTCTATTATTTTGGGCCTGTGTTTGTCCAGGACTTCTGAGAAGCAGATGCCAAGATAAGATGAAATGTGCAAGGGTATTATTAGAGAACCAACTGTGTGGAAGAAAATGAAGAGGGAACAGAGAATTTCTGAAAGAGCCTTGGGACCTAAGTGAAGGAGAGGGAGAAAAAGTTGTATAGAAGCCCTCTAGACAGTTGAGCAGGCTCAGGAAGTATTAGTAAAACCATCAGAGAGTCCTTCAGCCAAAGTCCTCAGAGCAGTCTGTGTCTGCTGGCAGCAGTGCTGTCTTTGTATGCTTTCCATGCTCGGTCACAGGCTGGAGGCACTCTGTGGGAAGCATGGCTTCAGAGCAAATGCTAAGATAGAATAGAGAGCACTGTAGCATCAGTCTTAATCAATTAAACCTCCTGTTGTTGGAGATCTATGAAGCAGGGCCTCTTTGAAAAGTTTGGGTCTTTATTAAAGAAAAGTGTAAATAATGTATAGTATAGATCATGATCAACTGTACCCTAGTAAGGATTTTTTTAAGTAACGTTTAAAACATGACTTTTTGGAGGTCTTGTTATAAATGAGCATCTGCAAAATACAAAGATAATAACTCATATTTATGTTTTGACGTCATGTAATATAAATAGGCATAAGCACGATTAAAAAGAATAAGAAGAGAAGAAGAAAATGGAAAGGAAGGAGGAGAAGTAAGAGAGGTAGAAAATGCTCCCACAAATAATAATGATACAAAATACCACCAAAAGCTATGAAACATATGGTGCAGTATAAGGGACCTTGGATATTGCCCAATACAAACTTCTCATCTTAAAAATTAGGAGACAGAAGCAGAGATTTAAGTAATTTGGTCAAGGCTACGCAAATCCTTGACTCTGTTCTTTACATTGTATCACTTTAGTAGCTTATTTACCAAATGGTAATTATAAAATTATAAAAGGTTCTAAAACGTAGTAGATAAATGACCTGGCAGTGTAGGATTGAATCTTATCACCAACACATGATCACATAAAGCAAATTGATTTAATGTCGACTATATTATTCATATTCTAGAAAAGCAGACATTGTCGCTGTTTTCTAAAGAGCTAAAGCAGAATCTCAAGTACAGTTTGGCAGAGACTGACAAGCCATTTTCTGTCATAAACACAGGGAATAGTTGTGATTAATAGAGCTCCTTGATTACAAAAGAGTTCATTGTTAAAGCTATGATATCACATTGATAATGCAAGTGCAGTTCTGCAAACAGGTGAGCGGAAGATGAATGGAAGAACTTCACAGTTGACATGGGACCCAGGGAGAACTAGCACTCTTTTTGGATATTTTTGCAGGGCTACTTAGGTGTGTGCTGTAAAGAGGGTATGGCTAGTTGGAACACCACAGCATCATCTAAACTGCCAGTTTTGGATGGCAGATAACTTCACAACGGTTCACTTTCAAGCTCTGTTAATTATAAATATTTTTAACCCAAATATGCTTCCAGTGAAAGAATTTTACATTAATCCAAGGTCCTCCTTAGAATTTAAGCATGAAATAAGCAAAATAAAGAAGCAATAATAGTCATTTATACTTTGGAAACTCACCAAACAAGATATAATCTTTTTTTATTACAAATTTTGAAATAGTGAAGAGTCAAAATCATTCAGATACAGGATTATGGAGTTTGCTTGTTTGTTTATTGTTTTTTACAGAATAACTCTATCTATAGTTACATAGTTTTAAATCTCTAATGTCTGCAAGTGGAATTTTTCTTTTCTTCTAATTTCTGAGAATAAGCAAATGGAAATAATGCTGATTATACTTAACAAGAATAAATATAATGTCATAAAGATATTATTACGTAAAATGTATAAATGGAAAGTATGAGATAAAAACAGTGAAAACTTGACTCACAAATTGTTTCTGACAAAGTTATTCAATTGGTGTTGCAGAGACCACACCACCATTCTCTTCCACACCTGTCCCCATCCCCCATTTCTGTTCTCCACTGCAAGGCAATTCAGTCTTCCGAGGTTTATACTCCGCAGTTCTTGACAACAGGAGATAAATCCTGTAATTTTGTTAATCCCCACTGAAACACTGGGATTGTTGCCTTTTGACTCTTAATGTAAAAATCTAAGCAACAAAAATATGTTTAGCAAATATAGCCAGGAATTATTTCAATAAAACTGTTAACTATGGTTTGTGTTTAAAAAAATAAATAAATGTAGAAATACAAGAACACAACAGCTTCTGTAAACTGAGACCAGTGTTCCATTACAAAACCAGAAGGTACTATGAGTTTTGGTATAAATTGAGGGAAGAGGGGCTTTAGTTGTTATGTTTTCCAGTAAAAATTTTAGCTTCAACCTAAACCATTATAATAATAAGCATTGAATTCTATGTTTTCTTGTCACTAACAAGCAAAGAATAATATCTCATTATATTATGTATTGAAAAATTCTTCTTTGAACTCAAAAAGAAGAGAAAGGCTGTCAACATATCCACCTTTAAAGAATATAAGATTAAGAATGAGAAATTTCCACCATTCATTCAGTTTTTAACACCTTTAATTATGAATTTTAACACTCAGTATTACGGACATTTACAACTTGCCTAAGGCCATGGTGACAAACCTACAGAAGGACAAATAATCTACAAATTCTTGATTTCTACTTCATAACTCACAATAATAGGCCACCCAGTTGCTGAATATTTGTAAACATTAAGAGAAACACCTAAGGGTCAGTTTTAGAAGACAAATGCCGTCACAAAGTTTAAATTATCAGGAAACGAAAGAAAATAATAAATAAAATCAACACGGTTTCATAAAGGAGGCAGTTTTCCATGTCTAGACACAATTATTTATTTATAAATAAACTTATTTTTAGTTGAGTTTCAGGTGCTTTTACACCTACAAGCTGATGACTGAAAGTGACCATGGATATCACTTACTCTGTTCCCTGTTTCCCTAAGTGGCACTTAAATACTCTTATCCAATTGATGACTGTACTTCAAGTGACTGCCAAAGAAGGGGATCCCTAATCTCTCAGTTGGAAATTCAAAGTTGTCTTGTGTACAAGGAGTTATAATAAAGTAACCTAAATTATTCTGAAGTATTTAGATTTAGAGAAGAATTAGTCATTATCCTTCTTCATAATAGCATTAATATTTTTGAAGTGAATCTCTGTATTTGATCTTCCATACTCTAAGAAAGCTGGTAGTGTTTCCCCAGTTCTAGCATTCCCACTTGACAGTCTAGTTCATTTGAAATTTTAAGATTGATTTGGTGACTTTTGATTTTTGAATTGATGTACATTGTCCTTTTCTAGCCTTTCCACAGCATTATAGCGTAGAAGCAAAATATCACTTAATAGAATTAAGTCACAGATTTAGGTAATGGTAGGCATTGCTCCTTCTACCGGCTAGGTACTAGCTATCTGCAATGTCTGCACATCACTACCTTAGAAATTAGACACCTATAGTTGACCTATTATCAGATTGATGGTTGTAAGATAGAAATAGACATGAAGACAGATAAAAAAGTTATGTATTTCTTCTTTAACAAAATGAACATCTTGCCTTATGGCTTTAAACCTGTAAAAATGCCAAGGGAGTTTTATTCTTTTCCTTATCTAGCAAACCAAAACTTTAGTGCTTACAAAAATCTGCCCAGGGACATAAAGTCTGGCTCAATTTATTGTAATTTGTTTTAATGAGAGGAAGCCAGAAAATGTGCTAGATTTGCTACAAGAAAAATCAGACCACATTACAAAGATTTATCAGATAATTATGTTTTGTTTAACAATAAACTAAAAACTGAGAACTTATAAAGGATTGAAGACAGTTAGAGACAGAAAAAAATTGAAATTCTGAATCTGTTGCTTTTCTCAAAATCATATTCACACTTCCAAATAAGTAAATAAATGTCTTCCCATTTCAAAATATGCAAGACCCAGGGAAATGTGCAATGGGTCAAGGAAGAGCATTGCTACAAGAAGAGGATTATAATTATAGTTCTGCCATAGATTTACTCAGACAAATCACTTACATTTGATAAGCGGGATTGATAAATCACTTACATGGGATACATTCAGATCAGCTGGTTTTCCTCTTTGATACTAAAACATAGTTTCTTCTGTAAACTGCAAAACAAAATTTATAAAAAGGCAAATGTTTTTATCAACTGATGATACTTTCTTAAATATAATATGCTTTACTAAAAGTACATACTTTGGTCCAAACGAGAGTTAATTCTAGCATAGTTAAGAATTTTCATACTGGCAAATGTCCTGTTTGGTTTCACATGAGTACCTGAGTGTCTTTCACAACGTATATTTATGCATCTGGTCAAATGTTATTGAAGTATCTCTGTTTGTTGTCATTTCTTTGTTAGTAGATAGGGGATAGGGCTCATTGAAGAGATTATCTATCTATCTATCTATCTATCTATCTATCTATCTATCTATCTATCTATCTATGTATCTATCCCTTCTCCAGTTCCTTGAAGGATAATTTCTTATACGTGGGGAAATATTCTTGAAAATATTTGGATGTAGTTTGCATATGTGTATATGATTTCATAACAACATTAATTTGTAGATAGATTATATATATATATCACTTACCTGATATGATTTGGCTGTGTCCCTACCCAAATCAATTCTTGAATTGTAGTTCCCATAATCCCCATGTGTCATGGGAGGGACTCGGAGGCAGATAATTGAATCATGGTGTCGGTTACCCTCATGCTACTGTTCTCGTGTTAGTGAGTGAGATCTCAAGAGGTCTGATGGATTTATAAGGGGCTTCCCCCTTCACTTCACTCTCATTCTCTCTCCTGACACCCTATGAAGAGGTGTCTTTTGCAGTAAGTCTCCTGAGGCCTCCCAAGCCGTGCAAAACTGTGAGTCGATTAAACTTCTTTGCTTTATCAATTACCAAGTGTCAGGTATTTCTTTATACCAGTGTGAGAATGGACTAATACAGTAAACTGGTACTAGTAGAGTGAGGTATTCTTATAAAGATACCCCAAAATGTGGAAGTGACTTTGGAACTGGGTAACAAGCAGAGGTTCGAACAGTTCAGAGGGCTCAGAAGAAGACAGGCAAATATGTGAAAATTTGGAACTTCCTAGAGATGTGTTGAATGGTTTTGACCAAAATGCTGATGGTGATATGGACAATGAAGTCCAGGCTGAGATGCTCACATGCAGATGAAAAACTTATTTGGAACTGGAGCACAGGTGACTCCTGCTGTGCTTTAGCAAAGCAACTGGTGGCATTTCACCCCTTCCCTAGAGATCTGTGGAATTTTGAACTTGAGAAACATGATTTAGGGTATCTGGCGGAAGAAATTTCTAAGAAGCAAAGTTTGACTTTGGTGCTTGTAAAAACATTCAGTTTTATTCATTCACAAATATATGCTTTGGAATTGAAACTTGTATTTAAAAGGGAAGCAGAAAATAAAATTTCAGAAAATTTGCAGCCTGATGATACAATAGCAAAGAAAAACCCATTTTCTGAGAAGAAAGACAAGCCAGCTCCAAAAATTTGCATAAATAATGAGGAGCCAAATGTTAATTGCCAAGACAATGGGGAAAATGTCTCCAGGGCATGTCAGAGGTCTTCACAGCAGCCTCTCCCATCACAAGCCTGGAGGCCTAGGGGGAAAAATGACTTTGTGAGCCAGGCCCAGGGCATTGCTGCTTTGTACGTCTTGGGACTTGGAACCCTGCTTCCCAGCTGTGGCTAAAAGGGGCCAATGTACAACTCAGGCCATTGCTTCAGAGGATGCAAGCCCCAAGCCTTGTCAGCTTACTCATGGTGTTGGGCCTGTGAGTGTACAGAAGTCAAGAATTGAGGTTTGGGAGCCTCCTCCTAGATTCAGAGGTTATATGGAAATGCCTGGATATCCAGACAGAAGTATGCTGCATATATGCAGTCCTCATGGAGATCCTCTACTAGGACAGGGCAGAAGGGAAATGTGGGGTTGGAGCCTCCACAGAGAGTCCTCTCTAAGGCACTGCCTATTGGAGCTGTGAGAAGAGGGCCACCGTCCTTTATACCCCAGAATTCTAGATCCACTGAGAGCTCGCATCGTGCACCTGGAAAAGCCAAAGCCACTCAACACCAGCTTGTGAAAGCAGCCAGGAAGGGGGATGTACCCTGCAAAGCTACAGAGGCGGAGATGCCCAAGACTATGGGAACCCACCTCTTGTGTCAGTGTGACTTGGATGTGAGATATGGAGTCAAAGGTGATAATTTTGGAACTTTGAGATTTGAGTGCCCCACTGGACTTCAGACTTACATGGGGCCTGTAGCCTCTTAATTTTGGCCAATTTTTTCCCATTTAGAATGGCTATATTTACCCAATGCCTGTACCCCCATTGTATCTAGGAATTTGCTTTTGATTTTACAGGCTCATAGGTGAAAGGGACTTGCCTTGATGAGACTTTGGACTTGGACTTTTGAGTTAATACTGGCATGAGTTAAGACTCCAGTGGACTGTTGGAAGGGTGGGATTGTGTTTTGAAATGTGAGGACATGATGTTTGGAGGGGCCAGGGGTGGAATGATCTTGTTTGGCTGTGTCCCCACCCAAATTTCATCTTGAAATATAATTCCCATAATCCCCATGTGTTATGGGACAGAGCTGGTGGGAGGTAATTGCATCATGGGGGCAGTTATTCCCATGCTGCTCTTCTCGAGGAGTGTGTTCTCAAGAGAGCTGATGGTTTTATAATGGGCTTCCCTCTTTGCTCTCATTCTCTCTCTTGCCAGCCTGTGAAGAGGTGCCTTCCACCATTATTGTAAGTTTCCTGAGGTCTCCCCAGCTATGTGGAACGGTGAGTCAATTAGTCCTTTTTCCTTCATAAATTATCCCATCTCAGGTATTTCTTCATAGCAGCATGAGAACAAACTAATTCATTACCTAACATAAAATGATAATTTTTGCTGATTAAGTTTTAATTATTCATCACTACATGTCATCCTTACTTGGCATTATAGAATACTCTTCATGTGGTCCATGTTGTAAAAATGATTACAATTTTGAAGGGAGAACATTTACATATTATTAGATCAGTACTTGCATGTATATTAAAGAATAAATATTTCTTACCTTGTTATTACCATCTACATTGTTTTGTGACTAGACTTGGAATATATCACAAAATCAAATCAATGGTTATGTACACAACTTTGGTCACACTATAACTGTGGTGCATGCTTCTCTTGACAAGGTTTCATGCCATTCATCCTTGTTTCTGGGTTATATATGTGTTCATCTCAAATCCCTGTTAACGGAAGCCTTCTAAATAAAACTAATTATGTGAGTCTCTATGAACTGTACAGATGGACATAGTTTAAACTACCCAGATGAATAATGAAGTTAATAATGCTATAAATATTATCTGAAGATTAGCGAATATAGTTGCTTTGAATTAAAAAATAAAACAAAAAACATTAATCAGATTAAGATCTGAATTGTCAAGCTTTACTTTCTTTTAGAATCTGTATTAGAAGTGTTTTCATAAAATACATCCCTGAATTAAATTTACTTCTCTGTGAGCAAAATTTAGCTTTTTAAATCAGTTATAAATTGTTAGTACTTATTCTCCAGTATCTACTTTTAGATTAAATAGCTGTTTGTTGTTTATATGAAAGAGTAAGGAGATGAATGGTATCTTTATAAGGAAGAAAAACATCTGGAACCACAGGGTAAACTCTACATATCATTATAGCCTTGTCCTGTGGAAAAGGCAGATCTTTTCAAATGTCTTGAAAACATTATGGTGAGACTGGTTGTTCTTGAGCTATCTTCTTGTCTTCCCGGTCACTGGCTCATGGTCACGTCTGTTTTTCTGATTTCCTGATGGACTTTCTCTCTACATTGCTACATAAACCACTAGACTGCACTCTCAGTCACATTTGGAAATGTTTTCTGAGATGTGGTTTTTGCAGTTTTTTTTTCTTTTCTCTCTGGCAGCAAATTCAATTCCAGCTAATCTTACTTCTTTTGTTGTCGTTATTGTTGTTGTTGTTGTTGTTTGTGGAATAGATTTCTTGGATTCGGCTCTCTCCTTTGGTCCTGGTTCGCTTAAATTTAAATATAGCTGGCACTTATTAAATAGAAAGTACTGAACAAACTTTTGTTTAAGTTTCCAAAATAATTCCTAAAATTATCTCTTATTTTGACTTAACTGTAATAGAGATGAAAGCAAGTTAATACTTTCTCATCATTCAATGCTATTGTAGATTTTCTTTTCTTCTTTATCAAGTATGTAAGATTCAAATTTTGCTTGTCATTGCTCTTCTATAAGCATGTAATTTTTATAAAGAAAATATATTGTGATTAATGTAAAAATGATATTAAAATATTCTTACAGTATTTGCCTAAGCATTTTGCACAATGTGGTCATGTTTTGCCAAAATTTCTTTTGTATGTTTATTTTACAAATACAATTGTACATATTAAACGTGTATAACATGTTGTTTCAAAATATGTATACATTGTGGAATGGCTACATTCAGCTAATTAACATATGTATTAGTTCACATACTTACAATGTTTTTGTGGTGAGAACACATAAAATCTCTCCTAGCAATTTTCAAGTATATAATATTTTGTTATTACCTACAGTCATCATGTTGTACAATAGATAGCTTGAACTTATTTCTCCTATCTAACTGAAATTTTGTTTCCTTAACCAACATCTCTTAACCCTTTTTCCCCCCACCCTCATCCTCTGATAACCATCATTCTATCCTCTACTTTTATGAGGGCAACATTTTTCAATTTCACATTTAAGTGACATCCTATAGAATTTATCTTGCCATGCCTAGTATAGTTCACTAAACATAATGTCCTCAAAGTTTATCTATGTCAAAAATGACATGATTTCCTTTTTAAAGGCTGAATAGTATTCCATTGTGTATATAATGCATATTCTTTATCCATTTATTCTTTGAGGGACACTTTGGTTGGTTCCAATCTTTGCTATTGTGAATAATGCTGCAATGAACATGGAAGTGCAGATATCTCTTTGATATGCTGATCTCATTTCTTTTGGAAATATGCCTAGTAGTGGGATTGTTGAATCATATGGTAGTTCTGTTTTTGATTTTTGGAGGAACCTCAATTCTGTTTTACATAATGTCTATACTAATTTACATTCTCACCAACAGTGTTCAGTGTTCCCTTTTCTCCACATCCCACTAACACTTGTTATCTTTTGTCTTTTTGATAATAACCATTCTAACATTAGTATAGTGCTAACTCATTGTGGATTTGATTTGCATTTCTCTGATTACTAGTTATATTGAGCTTTTTTTTCAGATCGCTGTTGGCCATTTGTAAATTTTCTTTTAAGAAATATCTATTCAGATTTTTCGACCAATTTTTAATTGAGTTGTTGTCTTACTGTTGAATTATTTGAGTTTCTTATATATTTTGGATATTAATCCCCTTTAGCACATATATGGTTTACAGATATTTTTTCCCATTCTGTAGGTTGTCTGTTTATGTTGATGGTTTCCTTGGCTGTGCAGAAGCTTTTTAATTTAACAAAATCCCATGTATCTCTTCTTGATTTTGTTTCCTATGCTTTTGAGTTCATATCCAAAAAATTATCACCCAATCAAATGTCATTGAGTTTTGTCCCTATATTCTCTTCCAGTAGTTTTACAATTTCAGGATTTACATTTAAGTATTTAATCTATTTTAATTTGATTGACATGCATATATGTTATATGATGAGGGTCTGGTTTCATTTTTCTGTATGTGGATATCCAGTTGTTCCAGCACACTTTATTGAACAGACAGTTTTTTCCCCATTGTAAGGTCTTGGCACCTTTCCTGAAAATCAGTTTACCATAAAAGCATGGACTTATTTCTGGGCTATCTATTCTGTTTCATCAGTCTGTGTGCTGTTTTTATACCAGTACTATGTTATTTTGATTACTATATCTTTGTAGCATATTTTGAAGTTAAGGAATGTTTTGCTTCCAGTTTTGTCTTTTTTGTTCCTGATTGCTTTAGATATTCAGGGTCATTTGTGGCTGTTTACAAATTTTATTTTTATGGAAAACGTTATCAGTATTTTGATAAGTATTGCATTGAAACTGTAGATCACTTTGAGTAACAGAGATATTTTAATAACATGATTTCTCACAATTTGTGAACATAGAATATCTTTTCATTTATTTGTGCCTTCTTCAGTTTCTTTCATCAATGTTTTATAGTTGCCAGTGTAGAAGTTTTTCACCTCCTTGATTATTTTTTCCTAAGAATTTCCTTTGATAACTATTATAAATAGAACTGTTTTCTTTACTTCTATTTCAGATAGTTTGTTGTTAGTATATAGAAATGCTACTGATTTTTGTATGTTGATTTTATATATTGTAACTTTACTACATTTGTTTATTAGTTTTATCTCTTTTGTCAGTTTTTAAGGTTTTCTATATATAAGAGCATATTATGTGCAAATAGGGGCAATTTAATTTCTTCCTTTCTAATTTGCATGCCTTTTATTTCTTTATTTTGCCTAAATGTTCTGGCTACAACTTCCCATGCTACATTGAATAGAAGTGGTGAGAAGGGGCATCCCTGTCTTCTTTCTAATAATGGAGGGAAAGCTTTTAAATTTTCACCATTAAGTATGATGTTAGCTGTGGGTTTGTCATATATAGCTCTAATTGTGTTGAGATATTGTCTTTCTATATCTAATTTATGGAGAAGTTTTATCATGAAAAGACATAGGATTTCATCAATTATTTTTCTGAATCTATAGAGATAATCATATAGTTTTCTGTCCTAAAATTTGTTAATGTGGCATATCACGTTTATAGATTTGCATATGTTGAACCATTCATATATTTCTGAGATCAATCCTACTTTATTGTGGTGAATGATTCTTTTGATATTCTGTTGAATTAAATTTGCTAGTATTCTGATGATGATTTTTGCATCTATGTTCATCAGAGATATTGGCCTGTATTTTTTTTTCCTGTAATGTCTTTTTCTGGCTTTGGTATCAGGGTAATGCTGGCATATTAAAATGAATTTAGAAGTATTCTCTGTTCTTCAATTTTTTGCAAGAGATTGAGAAAAATTGATGTAAGTCTTTTTTGAAATGTTTGGTAGAATAAAGCAGTGAAGCCATAGGTTCTGAGCTTTTATTTGATGGAAGGTATTTTATTACTAATTCCATCTCCTAACTAATTGTTGGTCTGTTCAAATTTTCTATTTATAATTCAATCTTGGTAGTTGCATGTGTCTAGGAATTTATTCGTTTCTTCTAGGTTATCCAATTTTTTGGTGTATAGTTGCTCATGGTAGTCTCTTATAATCGTCTGTATTTCTATGTGAATTGTTGTAATGTCTTCTCTTTTATTTATAATTTTATTGGAGTCTTTTTTTTTAGTAGTTAGTCTAGCCACAGGTTTGCTGATTTTGTTCTTTTCAAAAATAAAAAAAACTGAGTTTTGTTGATCTTTTATATTATTTTCTCTGTCTCTATTTTATTTATTTCTGTCATGATCTTTTTTATTTTCTTTACTAATTATGAGCTTAGTATATTCTTGTTTTTCTACTTCAAGTGTACTAAAGATTATTTTGTTTATTTGGAATCTTTCTTCTTTTGGGATATAAGTATTTATTACTATTTTTCCATCTAGTCAGCACTCTATGCCTTTAGATTGAATAATTTAATCCATTTACAAATAAGGTGATTATTGATAGGTAAGTAATTACTATTGCCATTTAAAAAAATTGTTTCCTGGCTTTTTTGTGCACCCTTTGTTTCAGTCTTTCTCTTTTGTTGTCTTACTTTGTGGCTAAGTAATTTTCTCTAGTGAAATGTTTTGATTCCTTTATTTTTATCTTTTGTGTATTTACTATAGTTTCATGCTTTGTGGTTATGATGAGGCTTACAAAAAACAACTAATAGTTATAAAAAGCTATGTTAAAATGAATTTATATTGATTTAATTTAAAAACTACATTTTTACTCAACCATCAGTTCTGATATTTTAACTTTTTGATTTCACACCTTGTTTCTATATTGTATGTCACTTACCAAATTATTGTACCTATTATTTTTAATAATTTTATCTTTTAACCTTCATACTAAAGATATAAGTGATTTATGTAATATCATTACAGTATTAGAGTGTGTGATTAATTTTTCAGTGAGTTTCATACTTTCATGTTTTTGTGTTACTATTTAGCATCTTCTCTTTCAGTTTGAAGAACTTCCTTTATCATTTTTTTTGTAACATGGTAATAATGAAAGCCCTCACTTTTTGTGTGGGAAATGTCTTATCTCTTCTTAATTTCTGAAGAAGAGTTTGTAGATACAATATTCTTAGTTAACAGTTATTTTTTTCTCTTCAGCACTTTCAATATATTATCTCATTTTCGTTTTGCCTGTAAAAATTGCTTCTGAGAAATCTGCTGCTAGTCTTATTAGAACTCTCTTATATTTAATTTGCTTCTTTTCTCTGAATGTTTTCAGGATCCTTTGTTTGTCTTTAATTTTTGACAGTTTTGTTATATCTTGGCATAATCTTGTTCCAATCGAATCTGATTTTAGATATTTAAGCTTTTTGTATTTGGATATGTATGTCTTTCTCCAAATTTGGAAAGGTTTCTGCTATTTTTTTAAAATAACCTTTCTAATACTTTGTTTCTTTTCTTTGCACAACCCTATAACTCAAACATTTGTTTCTTCATATAAACACTGACAACTTGAATATTTGCTCTTTTAATGCTGTCTCATAAATCCAGTAAGCTTTCTTTAGTCTCTTTTTTTCTTTTTTATCTTTTGTCCTCTGACTGTATTTTTAAATAACCTATTTTCAAGTTCACAGGTCTTTCCTTCTGCTTGATCAATTTTGATGTTGATATTCTCCTGCATTTTTCATTTTATTAATTGTGGAGTTTTTTTTCAGCTCTAGAATTGTTTTTGGAGTTTTATTTTAATTTATCTGTTAAATTTCCAAGTTTCATATTTTAGTACTTTCTTGATTTCGTTGAATTGCTTCCCTCTATTTTATTGAAGTTTCCTGAACTTTAAAATAATTATGTCCAGGTGGTCATGAGGTCTCCTGCTGCAGGATTCCAGGGATCCATGGTGAGAGCAGGCCAGTCCTTGCCTGCTCAACTCACCCCTTCCCCAGGAGTTACCGGAGGCCAAGAATGTATTCCAGTGTGACACAGCCCCATGCAGTGATCCCAGCTTCTTCCTCTTTCAGACCAGCATCTGTTTCCTCCTTCCATCCACTTTCAATGCCTTCGTTCCAAAGATGTGCTGAGAGTTTGTCAGTCTTCCTGGTGTCCCATTCCCTCAGTGGCAGATGTTCCCCCTAGCTGCATCTAGTTGGACATCTTCCTTCTCTGCTTTTTTGAATATACTTTAAAGGTAAAGTCCAGAATATTTTCAGATGGATTGGATATTGGTATAAAAGACAGCTACTCAAATATTGTAAACTACAAGGCTACATAAATTCACCAAAGGATTAATCACAGATTGAGAGGAGGACTATGATAGTCTATTTTGCATTGCTATAAAGGAATGTCTAAGACTGGGTAATTTATAAAGAAAAATATATATGTATTTGGCTCATTGTTCTGCAGGCTGTAAAAGCAAGGTGCCAGCATCTTCTGAATTTCTGGTGAGGACTCAGGAAGCTTACAGTCATGGCAGAAGGCAAAGGGGGTGCTGCCATATCACATGGTGAGAGCAGGAGCAAGACAGGGAGTTGGGAGTACCAGATTCTTTTAAACAACCAGATCTCACGTAAACTCATAGAGTGAGAACTTATTCATTATTACAGAGATAGCAACAAGCCATTAATGAGGAAACTACCCCCATTCCCCAAACACCTCATAGCAGGCTTCACCTCCAACATTGGGGATTACATTTCAACATGAGATTTGAAGAGAACAAAAATCCAAACCATATCAAGGACCAAGATTGAGCACTAGAATATTCTAATATTAAAGGGTCAAGGAAAAAAAGAGAAAGAGCAGAGGAGACACAGATAAGCAAGAGGAAAATAAAAAGGAAGTGGGAACTTGGAAACCAAGGCAGCAAAATTATATAAAAACGGCAATAATAATCAAGTGTTTTAAAATCAACTATTGATCTACCATGGCTCAATCAAGAAAGTCGAATCACTTTGAATATTGTACAATAAGAAATGTATTGCTTATACAATTGCAGGAGGAGCTGAAAGCAAGTTCTAAAGAGGGAAGTTAAGGGTTCAGGAAAGAGCTGCTAACCAGCCTGCTAACCAGCATTGGTATGAATGGATAATTTAGAGTTTGCAGGGAAATTGCGAGGAAGCCTGGTCATACCACCTGATATCGTAAGACTGCAAAGAACAGCTAAAGCAGAAATCTATGGAAGGCTATTCTCTCTGCATATGGTAGTGAACTTGGCTTGAAGAACCGGTATTTGCAAAGCAAAGCTTCGAGCAGGGAAAGGAAGAGGAAGGACAAGCTGAAACCCACTGGCATCTTGTGTCTACTTCAATTCTGCCTTCTTAAACGTGTGAATATTTCCCTTTTGGGCAACTCTAACCCAACAGAAGTATAAAGGGAAATATATTCTAGGAATTGTAGTTACAGCTTAGCCATGTTGACATGAAACAAAATTATCACAGTCCATCAGTTTTCAACCTGAGAGCTATATACATAGATTTAAAACATACTTTACTTTCACATAATGACAACAGCAAAATCTTGTTTTAGCCTAACCTGATAAAACTGTCTCTCATACAAATTAAAACAATATGTATTTTCAAAAGAAGATATAAAGTTCACATACCACAATGTCTCTATATGTATTTGGGTAATGTTCACTACTTTTCTAGCCAAGCACTACTCCTCCCTGATATCCTATAACTTATGCACAGAGCTATGACTTTCATCATTATATTAATGTGATATAATTATAACATCTTACCTTAAATATTAAGAACATAAGAAACAGAAAGAAATAGAACAAAATTACCAGAACACAAACATATATATGTCAATGTAAAGAATAAATACTCATAACTACTTTGGTCTTCATTTCTACATGTAGTCACATGGTCATAGCTGCAATTTGTATTTTCCTTTCTCCTTTACCTACAATCCATATTCCCTTTGCCCTTAGCAAGAACTTCAACTAACTGATTTCTTGGTGGTGACCCAAGCTTTCATTTCTAAAGAATCTGTCCCAATAACAATTTTGGCTGTATTGGCTGTTGTACTTTTTAAATTAAATTTACTTCAGAATATGAAATAACTAAAAGATATCTCAGGGGATCTTCTGCATTCTAGTTTCACCCCTCCTTACCCAGTCCTATCAACATGATTTCTTCCTGATAGAATCGATTCTCCAATCTGTACAGTTACCTTATTTCCCATTAGTACACTGGCATAAGAAGCCCAAGTGGCCAGGTGGCAGACTCAATTTATAACATATTATAACCACTGCTGGGTTTCCTGATTCTAGCTTTCCACCCTCAGGAACAAAAACCTCCATACCAGAAAAGCACAGTGTTGAAGGAAAAAGAAACAAACATTTGCAGTACATAATAAAGGGTAAAAGTGATGTGATAGAGACTACTGTCATGTTCACCCCTTGATTCCCAGGTCAAGTACTCCTGGATATGGGAGAAACAGCCCCATATATTGATTACTGATCCAGAAGATAGATACACCATGTTCTAAAGAACTTTACTCCATCTTGCAATAGCAATGAATTGTTACCCAGTGGCCTCCATTTCCAAGTCTTCCAAAGGCCATTCTACTTCAGGAAAATTTGGGAAAATCTTGCCTTTTTTTCCTGTATATGGTATCTTCTCACAGATCCCATTTGGTACCTTAAATCCTAGAGCTTTCTGGAACTTGAATATTGTTATATGTTTGGGAGAAATGTGATGAGATAGTGATAGGCCTTCAGGAGGGTCACCCTTCTCTTGAAAAGCAACCACATTAATAGATGCCATTATAGGTTTTTTAGGGCAAGGAGAGGGTGATTTGCTTTTACTGTCGAAGCTCAACAGCATTTAGGGATCTCAGATAGACAGCATCATTGAAATCTGTACACATGTCATCATACTAAATTTTAAAGTTTCACTTCTCCTAATAAATGATATAACTTTAAGATGAAAGTGCAATATTGCAAATTCAATCTACATTGTAATTTAGCTACCCACAGAATTAGACTTTGGATTTGGTTTTCAGAAATCTAAACACTGCTATATGAGATAAGTCTTGTAGGGTAACTCTGGGAAGCCAAGTATATCGAGATAATGGAGTAGAACTATGAAGAATATCTGGTGGACAAGTCTATTGAACACTGCTGTTGCTTTTGATAAAATGGATCAGCTTGCAATCAAATCTCCCATTTTGGTAAAAGAAAGAAGAGAAACAGCACTTAATGAGCACTAGTCTAAGCATCATAAAATATTCAATGGAGTAATAACATCCAGATTTCCTTTTCTGGTAGTGGTGTGAGTTCTATGCTCAGCTGATCTCATTCTGCTTTCTATGAAGATCTCCTGTTATTTACATGATAGGGTTACATTTGAAGGGGTTTACTGAGGAGGAACTCTATTTCTGAAAAATGCTTACTTTTTTTTTTTTTTTTTTTGACAGAGGGTTCCTCTATTGCTCAGGCTGGAGTGCAATGATGTCCTCCCAGCTCACTGCAGCCACGAATTCCTGGGCTCAAGCGATCCTCCTGCCTTATCCTCCCCAGTAGATAAGATTATAGGTGTGTGCCACCATGACTGGAGGATTTTTTAATTTTTTTAAATGGGATCTAGATATGTAAAATGCTCATTATTTCATTCAAGAGTATGAGTTTGTGAACACAGAGACTGGGGAATGGGTGAAGCTGTTCCAGGTCTAATAGCTTCCTTTAGGATTTCTGAGAAAAAGAAAATGCATCCCTTAAAATATTAGCTGGATATCAAATCCCAAACACTAGTAGGCAGAGTTCAAAATCAATGAAGAACCATACATCATTCAAGGTTCTGGCACTGGGATTTCCATAGAAAAATCTTTGTATCTCCCTTAACTGCAGATAACAGCTTAGGCACCTTTCTCAACAGATTTTGAATTACTAACCAGAGATAAAGATGTAGAAATAATCAGCCCTTATACAAAGACTGTGGTTCTAGTGGATACTGCATACAGTGGGAGCAATTACTACCTCTCCTTAGATGAAAGGGTATGGCAGACAGATGTCTGGAGAAGGGATCTGAAGGCAGGGATTATCTCTCAAGTTGTCATATTACTTTCAGCTTTGTTTCTATCCTTTATTCTTCTGCTGAACAGACTTTAGCTTAAAGCAGAAAACACAACTAGTTCAAACATGTGAAGCTCAAAATTATTTAACTCTTATTCAGTTTAGACTTCTGTTCTCAGAAAAAAAAGCTTTTCTTGACAAAGTGGTGTTTTGCCTTCTTTTATGCTTCTGTGTAGTCCTGTTTTAAATACAATGGAACTATGACTTTAGTGAGGGTGACAGAAATAAACTTACACAACACACATATTTTTCTATTTCTTGACTTTGTAATTTACAGTTTAAATCCTAAGGTAAATAGGATGCAGTTCAAACAACTGTTTTACATCCATACAAAGACAGTCACTTTCCTAGCTAAGGAAGATGGACCCACATTTTTCTCCAGTCAATTCTACATTGTAAAGTTTTAACTTTACACTATTCCTCCTCTTTCGCCATGTTTCATATACTCTCCACTTTTAGTCCAGCTATCATTTTAGCAAATAATTTGTGAAGGTATAAGATAATAGTACCTCACATGTTACACCTCATGTCTCCACTTTTTGGCATGAGTCACTTTGGTAAAATCCATCTTGCAACTAAACTTTGGAAATCTAGAAATATAAGAGAGTTAACACATTCTGGAGAAACGTCTGGATTGATGGAGATAAGAGCTGGTGGATGAATATTCCCCTTTTTGGTCCTTTGGACAGATGATTCTGAGCATATATATACTTTAGTGTTCTTTAGGAGGTCCTTGTAAAATCAAGATCATGTTGCCCTGCTTTAAACAACTGGGGAATGTATCCTTGTGTTAATTATCCTTCTTTCTTGGTTCTTTTTTCCCAATCTCCAGTCCTAATTCTGGGGATAAATTCGCAAATTACTCCACCTGTCCTTATATACTTGTCCCAGGCAATTCTTTCGGGAGAACTCAGGCTGAGGCAACATTACTTCGGTATATAATTACTGTTTGATTTGGAATATTGTTAGTAGTCAGCAAGTCCACAATGCTTCAGCCTAGCTGAATTCAAAACTTCAAATAAAGGCCGTGAGTGGTGGCTCACGCCTGTAATCCTAGCATCTTGAGAGGCCAAGGTGGGCGGATCACCTGAGGTTGGGAGTTTGAAGCCAGCCTGACCAACATGCAGAAACCCTGTCTCTACTAAAAATACAAAAAGTAGCCAGGTGTGATGACACGTGCCTGTAATCCCAGCTACTAGGGAGGCTGAAGCAGGAGAATTGCTTGAACCCAGGAGGTGGGGGTTTCAGTGAGCCGAGATTGCACCATTGCACTCCAGCCTGGGAAACGAGAGAAACATCTCAAAAAAGGAAAAACAAAACAAAACAAAATAAAACAAAAATTCGAATAATCTATAAGGATTCTAGCTCTATGCATCTGCTTCCACTCATATAATTTCATTCAGGCAGACAATTTCACACAGTGGTACAGTTACCACCAGCAGCTCTTAGTTCTTATCTTCTATTCTAAGGGAGTTTAATTAGAAATAAAATGCCTGCATGTTTTCATCCAAAATTGCAATATTGTGTCCAGTTGGCCTGGCTTACATCACATCCCAGGCACAATTAGTCACTGGCCAGGGTATGGAAGGCTTTGACCTCTGGAATAATTGAAAGAGGAGAGGGAGGTATAGTCCCTCAAAGAAAAATCAGTTTACCATTCCAAAATAACAACAGACGTTTAATATTCATTACTTCTCTTTATCGTGTTCCTCTTATTGGTCTCTCTCTGCTACTTTAGCAATATGGACTTTTACAAACGATTGTTATTACTATACAGTAAATTGGCTTCCTTGTTTATTATGGTTTACCTTATCTTGTCTAGAACGAAGACTTTTTAAGAAAAAGAATGAAGTAAAATATGTTAAAGAAATTAAAATAAATAAAAAATAAAAGAATATGAAAAAATTTGAAACCAGGAGTTAGAAGAGGTACCGTAGATACCCTCAACTCATATTAGAGGGTATCTATAAACTTGACTGTAAGCTTTCTAGTGGTTACTGTGATCAAGGAAACGCAATTAGTGAGAAAAGTATGTGGTTTCTCCATGCCAAAACAATATAATTATTCAGAAAAGGGAAGATACTCCTCTTATCAAGTCCAGAAATTCCTGCAGTAAGCCTCACCAACAAAATCCTGTACCATTAACAAGATACACATTCAGCCACTTATTTGTAGTAAATATATTGATGTTATTTCATAGAACTGTCCTTCTAAAGCCTCTTGGTATAAGCTTAGGACATTATACTGAACTGTAATTTAAAATAAACAGTTATATGGATGTTAATAGCATTTGGATCTGTGTCCCCACCCAAATCTCATGTTGAAATGTAATCTCCAATTCTGGAGGTGGGGCCTGGTAGGAGGTGATTGGATAATGGGGGTTGTTTTTTATGAATGGTTTGGCACCATTTCCTTTGGTACTCTCGTCTCTAATGATAGTGAGTGTGTTCTCATGAGATCCGGTTGTTTAAAAGCGTGTGGCACCCCCCCTTTCTCCTGCTCTGGCCATATAAGTGCTCATTCCCCCTTTGCCTTCTGCCATGATTACAGCTTTCCTGAAGCCTCCCCAGAAGCTGAGCAGATGACAACATTATGCTTCCTGTACAGCCTGCAGAATTGTGAGCCAATTTCTTTATAAATTACCCAGTCTCTGGTATTTCCTTACAGAAATGAGAGAACAGATTAATACAAATGTCAATATACTGTAATCTGAGTATGTGGTTCTCTAAGAGTCTTACTTAGTTTAGGAATAAAATGTCAAATATGGAGAGCAGATTTTTCTTAGGTCTGGTACAGTAGACATTAATCCCTAGCAGCCCTTTGATGAAACAAGACAAAATGAAAGTCATATAAACTCAGAAAGCACTAAATATTATCTTAGAATTAAAAAAAGTCACATTGATGTATTAAATATTTTGAGAGAATTTGCAGTACATAAACATTTATATTTATTACTTTTCATTTATTCAGCAAATAGTACCCACTGTGTTCAATATGTGCTAAATGTTATGAATATGATGGTGAGCAAGTCTAAATAAAGTGGATGCTCTCATAAAGCTGAGTCTAGTGGAATAAATTGACATCAACAATCACACTTAAAAGATATAATGACAAACTCATGTAAGTGCTCTGAAGAAAATAACTTGGCCCTGGTGTCTGTGAGGACTCTTCTAAATATTCATGCATATGAATCAATTTAACACTTTAGATAACCCTATGAATTAGACATTATGACTATCCCCAAATTATATATCAGCAATCTAAGACACACAAAACAAAAGCACATAGCTACTAATGATACTTCCAGGAGGTGAACGTAGGCAAGTCTAACTCCAGAGTCAGCCATTTTGTTCCTATAACATGGATTACGGTTTTATAAGACCATATAAAAACAAATTGTGAAGATATCAAACTATCCTTATTTTCAGGTGATATAATGTGAAGAAATAGAGTTGGATGTAGTTGATAAGTCATCCCCAGCAGGATGACATTGGCCAAATGATTACACTTGCCAGGGCATCAGCTATGCTCCTTCTGCTAAGTCACCTGGATAAGTGCTTATGTGGGGCAGCCAGTCCTGCTCCCTGTGCCCTCAGTCTCCCCGCCAAAGGCTGGATTTGAGTCCAACCACAGGATTATTCACAAATTACACAGACACTCAGGGCTAAGTTTGCTCTACCTGCCCCAAAGTCAGAGTTCCCCCAGCAGTGGTCACTCTGCCAGCAATGTGCTTATGCCAGAGTGAGTAATACACTTTCAAGTTCTTTGTTACCAGCTTCAGTGGTGTATTTTAAAATCCCAGTACTATAAATGGGAGAAAATGATAAAACATGCAACAAGTTAGGCCCTGCCTTAACATAATTATTATTAACAAATTATCTACTGGCTCCAATAAAAGAAACAAGAACTATCTCACATAATACCAACTTAACAGTAAATGGTGTTCCTGTACACCATCAGTAACTAAAAGGAAAGGAAACTAAGATAGATTAATTTTCAAAATAGCAAAACAAAATACTCCTCTAAGACAATCAAACAAAAGGAAGCAAGGAAGTAAAAACAACCTGGCTGGGTGCAGTGGCTCACGCCCATAATCCCAGCACTTTGGGAGGCCGAGGCGGGCGGATCACGAGGTCAAGAGATCGAGACCATCATGGCTAACACGGTGAAACCCCGTCTCTAAAAAAAGATAGAAAAAATTAGCCGGGCGTCGTGGTGGAGGCCTGTAGTCCCAGCTACTTGGGAGGCTGAGGCATGGCGTGAACCCGGGAGGTGGAGCTTGCAGTGAGTTGAGATCGCGCCACTGCATGCCAGCCTGGGCAACAGAGCGAGACTCCATCTCAAAAAATAAAAAAAAAGGAAATAGATAAATAAATACAACCTATAGACCATCTAGAAATTACCTGTAAGTAATTTAGAAGGCTGTCATAATGTAGGTTGTAGCACAAGATTTAAATAAATGGAAACTAATACCATATTTCTGAATGAGATGACTTAATATTGTAAAGGTTTTAATTTTTTGTAAATGTATTTATAATTGCAAAATAATTCCAATAAAACTCAAACAGAGTTTTGGAAAAACATGAGGAGGCTATTTTAAAAATTTATGTAAAATAGGCTGGGCATAATGGCTCATGCCTATAATCCCAGCACTTTGGGAGGGTGAGACAAAAGGATTGCTTAAGCCCAGGAGTTTGAGACCAGCCTGGGCAACAGAACAGGACCTTATATCTACAAAAATTTTAAAAATCAGCTGGATGTGGTGGCACACGCCTGTAGTCCTAGCTACTTGAGAGGTTGAAGCAGGAAGATTGCTTGATCCCAGGAGTTTGAGGTTGCATTGAGCTATGATCACACCACTGCATTCCAGCCCGAGTGACACAGTTAGGCCCTTTCTCTAAAACAAATACATAAAAAGAATAAAAAATTATATAAAGAAGTAAAAGTCTGTTGCTTACTAATATTTCTTTAAAAGATAAAACAGAAGAGGCCTCATGCTACTAGACATTAATCCATGTAATTCATGTTAGAGAACATTATCATGGAAACAGTGCATTCCTTATATAGGAACAGAAAGATACACTAACAGTCTTGTATACAAAGACAGTGAGCATAGAGTTAAGGAGGTCTCAAACTTTAGGGGAGAAAAGATGGATTATTTAGTAGAAGGCATTGCAAAAATGGCTCATTTTTGTGGAGAAAAAAATTTGTCTCATTTTATATAAAAGATAAATTTGATATGAGATAAAGACTTGAATATAAAAGGCAAAATATAAAAGCTAAGAAATATTAATAAAAATATAAACTTAAATGCATAAATATTCAAGTTTTTTCTTAAATAAAATGTATTAGAAACTTGGAGAAAATATTTGCAATGCTTAAAACAAAGAATTTTACAAGAAACTCTGCAAATCAAAAGGAAACTTAAAAAACACAAGCACTCCAGCCTGGGCGACAGAGCAAGACTCCGTCTCTTAAAAAAAAAAAAAAAAAAAAAAAAAAAAAAAAAACACAAGTAAAAATGGGCAAAAAGCATAAACAGGCAGTTCACAGCAAGGCTGAAAAGTTGCTCTATTATACTGCTAACATATTAATTTAAACAGAAACAATACCAAGATTCTGTAAGACTGGAATTAGAACTCAGAAAAAATGCCAAGTATTTGCAAATATGTATGAAATGAAAACTCTTGTGCTTTGTGCACTGTTGCTAGAAGTTTAGACAGCTGCAGATATCCAACAGTATTTAGGGAAATTAAGTATGCTTGTTATTTTTTGCGAATATATCTTTGAACTAGTAATTTCACTCCTTATTGTGTACTCCTTATTACATATTTGCTAGTTCATATTAGAGTATTGCTTTAAGAAGAGAGGAGTTATAGTTTACCCAGGTATTCAGCCCAAGACAAGTGGATAATAAAACTAGGATGAGTGCACACCGTGGAGTAGCATGAAGCATTCAAAAGCAGAGAACATGAGATTCATATACCACCCTAGAATGACTGTGAAACAGTTTGGAGTGGAAAAAGTTGGGCAGAAATTTTTAGCATAAGATCATTTATTTTAATGAAAATAGATACATATAAAAAACAACTGTTAATGTTCCTTATGGATATGTACTTATCCAAAGACACATGTTAAACAGACTTATGTAGCTGGAAAGAGAAAGAAAAATAGAGTGGCAATTATGGCTCAAAAAGTAAAAATAATAAATAATGAGATAAACCAAATGCACCTTTGTCTTGGTTATTATTATTGCTGTGAAACAAATCTTTCCAAAGTTTAATAACATAAAACAACAGCAAAGACTTGGAACCAACCCTAATGTCCATCAATGATAGACTGGATTAAGAAAGTGTGGCACATATACACCATGGAATACTATGCAGCCATAAAAAAGGATGAGTTCATGTCCTTTGGAGGAACATGGATGAAGCTGGAAATCATCATTCTGAGCAAACTATCGCAAGGACAGAAAACCAAACACTGCATGTTCTCACTTATAGGTGGGAATTGAACAATGAGAACACTTGGACACACGGCGGGGGACATCACACACTGGGGCCTGTCATGGGGTCGGGGAATGGGGGAGGGATAGCATTAGGAGAAATACTTCATGTAAATGACGAGTTAATGGGTGCAGCAAACCAACATGGCACATGTATACATATGTAACAAAACTGCATGTTGTGCACAGGTACCCTAGAACTTAAAGTATAATAATAAAAAAAACCAGTATTTATCATACTCATAGATCTATGAGTTAGGGCCTCAGAATGGCTATGTCTGAGGCCTCTGCTTTGAAGATTCAGATGGCTGGGGACAAAAACACCTAGGGCTGTAAGATCTACTTCTAAGATGATGTCTGCACTCACATGTTTAAAACCTAAGTTGAGATCATTTAAAGACTGACCCAACTGGGACTGGTCAACAGAACACTTATACATGGCTTCTCTATGTGGCTGAGGCTTGTCACAGCCCAATGGCTTGGTTCTGAGGGGGCATCCTAAGAGGGTCCTCCATTGAATAGGTGTTCCAAGAAAACCAACTAGAGATTCCATGGTTTTTAGTAACCTACTCTCAGAAGTCACAGTGTCAAAGCTACCATACTCTGTTGGTTGAAGAAGTCACAACCTCACTTTGATATAAGTGGAGATGCAGTCCCCACCTCTCGGTAGGAGGGGTGGCAAAAGAAGCATAATGAAGGACTGGAGATACTGTCAAGGTCATCTTTAGAAAATATAACCTGTCACATTTGTGCACAAAAAGAAAGTGATAATGTCTCATGAGCTGAGCAATATATTAATCACTCCATATCTCAGGTCTCCTCCGCAACACCCCCCCCACACATGAAAGAGAAGAAAAGATGTCTGATCTAAATGGCAGGTGGGTGTGATCAGTAAAAGTTTTAGCCCTTGAACTTAAAGCTAAAATTTGTGTAGTAATCAGATAGAAAAGAGGGAAAATTATTTCATGTGTAGGAGGCAACATGTGTTAACGTATTGTAGCAGGAAGGAGCCAGGGTCATGGAGTACACTAGGGAGTGAAACATGGTCATTATGACTGGGGCACTGTCTCAGTCTGTCCATGCTGAATTTACCCTGCTATAATAAAATACTTGATATTGAGTAATTGATAAATAATAAAGATTTAATTCTCACAGTTCTGGAGAGAAAGTCTAAGACCAAACTGTTGGCATTCAGTGTCTGGTGAGGGCTTTTTTTGCATCCTCTGAACGGGAGGAACACTGTGTCCTCACACAGCAGAAGTTCCCTCAGCCCTTTTGTAAGATTACTAATCTCACGAGAGCTCTGCCTTCATTACTTAATAACCTCCTAAATGCCTCACTTCCTAATACTATCACACTGTTATTTAAGTTTCAACATATGAATTTTGGGGGACATATTTAGATTACAACAGGAACCAAGAGAGAGAGAGAATAGGGAGGTAGGTAGAGTCCAAATAATGTAGGTAACATAAAAAATGTTGCAGCTCATTTTAATGGGAAAAGGGAACAATGGATTTTTTTTCTTTTTTCTTTTTTCTTTTTTTTTAATGACATGATTTTAACCAGATTTGAACAGAAGAATGGCCACTTGGCCCAGGTAGAAGTAGATGAAGTGTTTGGTTTCATGTGTCAGGTAACTACCAAAGTTGCTCCCCACAATGCAACTCCAGGTGGGATTGTACTTCTTGTCAAATTCCTTCTTGATATGAGCCGCTATGTCCTCTATGTTGTGTTTCTCCAGCGCCTGAGTAGCGCAATCCACTGAGTCCTGTTGCATCTCTTCTGACATGTCCGCATTTTTTATCCTGGCCTTTCGATAGCACATGGTTACCATGGAGAACTGCAACGGTCTCCTGGGGAGGGTGCTAGCACCGCTCAGGCCGGGTGGAGCTGCCTTCGCTACCAAAACCATGGCGCCACACACACAGTGATCCATCCAAAAACAAGGACTGCAGCCTAAATTCCAAATACCAGAGACTGAAATTTTCAGGCTTCCTAAGGGAACACCTCGTTGTTTGAACCTTTGCCGTGTTTTGTACAGGGCATTCTCCGTACTAGTTTGTTGTGGTTATAAAACAATTAGTAGAATAGCCTATGTTTGTATTTATTTTCTGTCCCATACTTCTGCCCCACGTTGTTTTCTCTCAAAATCCATTCCTTTAAAAAATAAATCTGTTGCAGATGAAAAAAATTTTTTTAAATCACATGATTGAATGTATGTTTTGAAAACAATCCTATTTCTGTAGTGTGGCAAATAAATAGGAGGAAAGCCAGAGTCAATATAGGAAAACCCAAATTTAGACTAATAAAGAGATCTAAAGAAGAGGTAGAGTTTGCTTGAAATAAATGAAAACAGTGGAAGTGGAAAGACGTATACTTGTTCAGAACAGGAATCGCAATGAAAATGCTAATGATTTGGATATGGTAGAGGAAGAAGTAAGAATTATCCTAAACTGAGCAGTTGGATAGACCCAACATTTTCTGGGAGAGGGAAAGTTGGTTAGGGTTATGCTTATAAATTAGGGCTTGATCATGAATTTTGAACATAATATCTGTGCTCAGATTAGAATTTTCATCTGAAGTAAAATTTTGGAGACTATTGCATAAGTTTAGTTTGCTGTGAATATGGAAAAAAAATATTTATGAAGATTATAAAGTTCAATCAAACAAATGTTTTCTAAAAATATTTGTTCAGAGTCCTTTTTAAAATCATTTATAAAATCATATTGAGAAACTGAAATGAATAAATATTGTAAAATATTCTTTTAAAGAAGATGGATGAATACGTATCTTTCAGGAAACCCAGCATGGTTTCTTTTGACCCCTACTTTAAATTGTTTGAAAAGGCAATGGATCTGAGGTGAAAAACAGTACAGATACTTACAATTAGGGTACAGAGAATGATAAATTTGGGATCACATTTTAAGAAGCCAGCAAAACTGGGAGAGAGACTAATGTCATGTTGAAAACATTGAGCTAACTGATATTTTCTATAGCTAATTTTATTGAATCTGTTTATGTGCTTAGGGCTTTATGTGTTTAACTAATATATTCATAACAATCTGATTAATTAAGAAATAGTGTTATTTTTACTTCAAAGACCATGAAACAGACTCAGGAGAGTTATATTTTTTAAAAAAGATTACCTGCAAGTGCAAAAACTAAAATATAAATTTGTGTGGTTTCTATCCATCTCAAAGACAACACAAATCTCCATGAAAGGGAGACACAAAGATATTCATGAGAAACACTGCCTTGTATTTTATGTTGCTGTTCTATAAAATGAGATGTATACAATAAGATTTAATAAAATATAAAAACCTAGAAAACTGCAAAGTCTAACCTAGAAAACTTTGGATCAGACTTTCAAAATTAATCAAGTAGAATATTTCAGATGATTTTTCTCTAACTCATCTGGAATAAGGTATGGAGGATTGGCAAACTGTGAATTGTTTGGCTATGACATGATGAGTAATATCTGAGTGAAAAATATCTAGACATGAGACCCTAGCATGTGCTTCTTAATCACTCTTTGGCAGAATTGAAGCTTCTCATCTGTCTGCTAGCCAAGACTCTTAAGACTAGGCACAGCATCATTATGCATTAGAATGCTTTTATAGCGTATTTCTTGGAAGGAATTTTTGGGAAGCCTCGCATCTTAGCAAATGGGAACACAGACCTTTTAAGGTAGTGTCCAGAAATGAACTCAATGTAATTTTCCATGTTTTAACAGCTGTTATTCAAGGAGATCATATTTTTTTGCAAACAAATAGCACTTTATAATGTCTACAGGTAGATTTTTTGCTATATTTATTAAAAAGTAAAATCAAAATGCTAAATGGTAGATATTAATTATCTGCAAAATAATGCATAGATTCCACATGTATGAGTTGGTTTTGATGTCATGAAAGTACATTTAAATGCTTTGATTAACTACATAACTAAGAAAAACAACTTTATGACCGATTGAGAATAATCTTTGGTAGAAAGTTGGCCTATAATTGCTTGTGTCTTATTTGCCTCTGGCTCTTTTTCTTTGGCTTTTACACTGCTGGTAACATTTTTTAGCCTGCAGAGACATCAAGTTTTCCAACATTCTAACAGTAAGGAGAAAAAATGCTCTTAAAGAGTCCTGATATTCAACTACTCTTATACAGAGTCCTTGGGATACTTTATGAGGTCACTGGTCCACACAATTGAGCTTCTAGTGAGACTAATAATAGAATTATAAGTAAAAATAGAGTATGAATACACTTTCTTTTCTTGGCTCTCTCTTGTATGATATATATTTGGTATGCCTTTCTCCTATGTGGTTTCTATGGAAAAATAAGGTCTGAGGTTTTATTATTATTATTATTTATTATTTTCTTAATAATGTAAGCATTCACCTCTCCCCTGAATGATCAGCAAAAACAGAGTGGAGGCCAACAACAACAGCAAAATTCCTAAGCTGGCTTAGAGATTCTCTGCTTATTTCTATCTTATATGCTGTTATTCATCATTTATCAGTAGAATTTGTATAATCTAGAAGAAAAGGATTATGGTATAATCCCAGGGAAAATACACAAAAACCTACCACTGTATCTGTCTCTCTCTAGTTAGCAGCCTAAGGTAAAACTTGAAGAAAGGCCCTAAAGACTAATATGTAATTTGGTCCAGCTTACAAAGGTAGAAACCCAAGTATGATTTAAAATCAAGTGCTGGGTAGCAACAAATATTTGCCTTGAGCATTGTCTTCAATGAAGGCAAAAACAATTTGGATTTTTGTACTTTTCGATAGTGGAATAAGTCTAAGACAATGAGTCCCATAAGATATTGGATTACAAATCTTAGAATCACATTCCATGAGTACATTTTCCTCCCTCAACAAAATTCCATCAATCTATATTAAACCATTAAGACTCAAATGGTTTTAAAAATTGGCAAGTAAATAAAAGAGTCATAGAGTTTTATTGGACTTTAAGTCCTCGCATTCCTTAAATTATACCATGGGCAAACATAAATTTACAATGTATCTGCCTTAACTTTGCCCCTATATTTTGTGAAGTGAAAACATTTCAGGTTCAGTAGCTAAGCATTTACAGTGTCCAGTCACTTTGCAAATAAGTCTGCTTTGTCTGATCACCTGAATACACAAGTCCATCATTCTTAAAATCTTTGCCTCAACATTTCTTTTGTTGGCTTTATACTAGTTAGTTACTTTTTGTCAGCTCTTGTCTTGATAATCTACTTTACTTGGGACACTTATTGCTTCCTCTAAGATTTGAATCTCACCCTGTCCATACCAGTATTTCTTAAAACCTTAAAAATGTGCCCCCAAAACCCTGTCCCATCAATGGAATCTTGATGCCTGCTGTTGGGCCCACTGACACTATTCACTTGTCTGGAACTTTGAAGCTTATTGGTCCTATGTCAAGATTCCCTACTCATCTGTTAAAATGCTCACTAGTTGTCTGGAGTTTGTTAATTGTCCTCCCCCAGGTCAGATAAGTTTCTGGGAAAATAGTTTTCCTTGCAGTGCTGTCTTCGTTATGGAGAAAATGATTTAGCTGTATTTCAAAAGGGTTACTTTTTCCCTGTTCTGCCAAAAATGTAAGGGTATTTTTCTTTGATCTTCACCATGAGAACCTGGTGTTGTTCTTGGAGGTAAAACTCACAAAAATATGCTCCTACCACCCCAACCCTATGACTGGGTGACTGGGAGTTTCTCACTCTCAAGCTAGTCCACACTTAGCTTCCAGCAATTCATCAAAATTATCATTTGAGTATTCTTATCAGCATATGGCTCCAGCAGCTTCTGACCCAAATAATCTGACGGCAAGTATGCTCATCTTTATTCACCTGTCTCTAGCTTTTAGGATGGTGGTTTTGCACTGTGACCTCCTCTGATGCTTCTCCATTAAGTCATTAATTATTGGTTTGTTAAGCATTTTCCTTGTTTAATTATTTATTAGTTATTTATTTATTACTGCTTTCTCTTGAAATTGTTTTCTATGATCTTAGTAGCACACTATAAACATAATTTTCTCCCTGGTTTTCCCTGTAATTCACAATAATTGAATACTACTTCTCTATGTTTTATTATTATAATAAACACTAACTCTCTATTCTATATTGTCCTTTATGTTCACTTAGCAAACTTTACCTGGAAAGCTCATTCATGCTACTGTCTTCAATGATCACCTATAGAATTATGCCATGGAACTATTTTGTTTGGTCTAGAAATCTTCCAAAGTTCTAGATGTGTGGGTCCATCTATTTACTGAGCATCCTGACACTGAGGCATAAAATTACTGAAAACTGATTACTGAGGAGTACTCTCAGGAGACAACCTGGTTAAATGTACTTCTTGCTCAGTGATCTTCCCCTCTTGCAGGAGTGATCTCCTCTCCAGTTTCTGCCTGCTTTTGGTGTTCTCCAATGTCTTTAAGAAGGTATCATCATTATAATTATAGCTTATCTTGGTATCGACGGAAGGTTAATCTGACATAATATTTTCTTTCATTATCAGAGCCATACCTATTCTGAATGAAATTAAACCCTCAAAATGTATTCAGACTTATCTCTGTAGTTCACTACCTAAACCATTGTGAAACTGGCACTGAGCACAATGCATTTACTATCTAGGGAACAGTTTCCTGAGTAAAGCCCTTTCTTTTTACAACAGCATATCTAATTGAACACGGCAACAAATGTACATAATTGCTAAAGAGACAAATTATTTTCTGAATTCTATTCCTGACCTTATAACCCACGTTGAGTGAAATAAAGTTTAACAATACAAATGTCAATGTGCCTATTTGATAGATTTATATAAGAAAAGAAAAAAATGTTATGAATAGACGTAAGTACACTTGACCATATATTAATATATTTTAAATTAATTTTTGAAACTATTTAAGTAGGCTGTAAGGCACTCAGCTTAAAAAAAAACAAAAGTAAGAACAAACCTAAGAAAAGATTCTATAGATACAATTTTTCAACACCACATTCTGGCTATTTGAGATTAAGAGATTCTGTTTTAGGTAGCCCGTATTTTAGACGGATAAGAAGAGTGGCAAGAACTCCATTCCTTTATAGCAGGTACCGTCATGTACCTGCTATAAGTATTCAGTGGTTTGTTTTTTCAATATTTGCTTCAACATAGTATTTTTTTTCTTTTATCAGGGAAGAAGGTTTGCATTGGCTTCATATATCTATCTAATTTTAACTTTTTTTTTTTTTTCCAGTCTTTACCCTTCTGTCTTACTGGGTTTCTAGGCTCTCTGGAAAGCCAATACCATAGCACTAAACATGAAGAATTAGGGGAGGATGACAGGACATACACAGGTTTTACTATTTAACAACACATTGACCAACACGTTGACCAAATACACTAATTATTTTAAAATGAATTGCCTTAATTAGGAGAGAAATATGGTTATGTGTCTCATATTTGGTTTTCTGGTACGTAAGAAATGCTAATATAGTTGCTAAATTGCTTTGCTCTTTAAAAGTGTTTTTGGAGCTCAATGTAATTAAAACACTTTTTTTTTTTTTTTTTTTTTTTTTCTGACAGGTTCTCACTCTGTAGTACTGGCTGGAATGCAGTGGCAGGATCACAGCTCACTGCAGCCTCAGCCTCCTCAGGCTCAGGCGATCTTCACACCTCAGCCTCCTGAGTAGCTAAGGCTCCAGCATGCACCAATCACACCTGACTAATTTTTATATTTTTAGTAGAGACAGGGTTTTGTCATGTTGCCCAGGCTGATCTCAAACTCTGGGGCTCAAGAGATCTGCCCGCCTTGGCCTCCCAAAGTGCTAGAATCACAGGCATGAGCCACTTCATCTGGCCCAATTAAAACTATTACATCAATTCCAATATTAGTGTTATTGCTTTAGTATCAGATATTAGAGACAGAAATAAACTAATAGTTTAAACGTCACCATTTTGATGTTCAGTTTATCAGCAGGGGAAAAGATAACTATGCTAATCCTCTACTACATCCTCATCCCTGCATGTTACCTGTTATTGGAAGGTTGAAATGTATGTAATTAGACAAACCTTTTATTCTTCAAACAGTGATGAGTCTAAAATACATGAATATTTCCTCAAGAGATAAAATATTGATTTAAAGTCACAATATACACATTAACAATATTAATTTCCTAAAAAGAGTTTTTTATTAAAATAGAAAGGAACAAGGGTACTAGCTACCTACAATTATGAAAATCATAAGCAAATAAAAAACTTGGAGATCAGTTAATATTTTACCTAAAATTGTAAAGATCTAATATTTTTGACTCCATTATCTTATTTTATTCTTATAGTAATCATAAAAGACAGGAATTCATTTTCCTATTTTTACATTTGAGAATATGGAAACCTAGAAGAGTTAAGAATTATTTCAAAGGCAGTGAAGCAGAGGTTGAACTCATATGAGATTCTGAAGGTTATGCTCTTTCCATGATATATTCTGAAGGCTTTTAGTATAGTCCATAATAATTAAAAAATTATTAGTAATCTTTAATTATAAATATTAACTAATTATATAGGTTATTCCACTGGGATATTTATTTTAGAAATTCTTTTTGTGCCTTTAATAAGGTCTGAAAACTATTAAATTTATTATTATACTGTGTTTGTTTACAGCTTTGCAATGCTGATGAATATTCTCACCATATGTAGGCTACTGTCTTTCCTTTTTAATTAACTTTTTATTTCAGAAGAATTTTAGATTTACAGAAAGGTTGTAAAGAATACAAAAAATTTGGCCGGGCGCAGTGGCTCACGCCTGTAATCCCAGCACTTTGGGAGGCCGAGGTGGGCGGATCACAAGGTCAGGAGATCGAGACCATCCTGGCTAATACAGTGAAACCCCGTCTCTACTAAAAATACAAAAAAATTATCCGGGTGTGGTGGCGGGCGCCTGTATTCCCAGCTACTCGGGAGGCTGAGGCAGGAGAATGGTGTGAACCTCGGGGGGCGGAGCCTGCAATGAGCCGAGATCGCGCCACTGCACTCCATCCTGGGCGACAGTGAGACTCCATAAAAAAAAAAAAAAAAAAAAAAATTCCTATATACCCTACATGCAGTTTTTTGTATTGTTAACAGGTAGCATTAATATGGTACATTTGTCAAAATTATCAAGGCAATATTGATATATTTTTACAGCAATTATTCATATTTTCTTAATTTTTACTTAATATTCTCCTTTTTGTTCTAACATCCCATCTGTTAAACCACGGTATATTTGTCATGTCTTAAGCTATTCTTGGATGTGACTGTTTCTCAGACTTTTTTTTTTTTCTGTAGATAAATTGGCTGGTACAGACTTTCTTTGTTTTTGATGACCTAAAAAGTTTGAAGGAGAATTGATCAGGTATTTTGTAGACTATCTATCGATTTGTTATTGTTTGATTATGTAGAATGGAGTTAAATATTGTGTGGAGGGAAACTACAGAGGTGAAATAATATCTTCATCACATCATATCAAGGGCACACACTGTCAACATGACTTATTACTGTTGATGCAAATCTTGATCTCCTGGCTGAGGTAGTATTTGTCAGGTTTATGCATTGTGAAGTTACTTTCTTTGCCCTTCCTTCCATACTGTACCCTTTGGAAAAAAGTCACTATTCACAGCTGACAATTAAAGGTCAGAGGGCTGTGCTCAGTCTTTTTTAGGGTAAAGAATCTACATAAGTTATTTGATATCTTTCTGTACAAGGAAGTTTTTTTTCTATTTTCCCCTATTTATTTATTCATGTATTAATTTTTCTATCAGTATGGACTCATAGATATTTATTATATATTGAGTTATAATCCAAAATTCCATCATTTATTTTGTTGCTCAAATTATTCCAACTTTGGACATTAGGAGCTTGTTTAGTTGGCTTCTGTAACCTTTGACATTCCATCACTGTGGTTTTTTATGGAGCTTTTTCTTATTTTCCAGCACTGCAAGGTGTTATACACTCATTTTTCTTTCTGTTTTCCTTTTTTAGATTTGGGTTTAGCAGTGTGCTAGGATAAAAGAAATAAAGCAAGGGAGGAGGGAATAAGGGAAGGAAATCTACATCCATCTTTCATATTCCCTGTTCCGGTCCTGGAAACAACTATTTATCCAAAGGGCTATGGTTCTATCTAATGGAGAATGGGATTAGAAACTAAGATCTGGTATAAAAATAAGATCTGGTATAAAAAATGACAGCTTTCAAGATGAAAAATAATAAAAAAGCAAAATTGAAAAATCAATTTAGAGATAGAATATGCCAGAATTGTTTTGTTGTTATTTGGTTAAAAGTAAATATTTACATTTTAAAGGGATTTTATGATATTATTAGCATAAACTAACAAGCATTCATATTATTAAATTTTTATAAAGAGATGTAATATATCTGTTGACTGAAAATATGTCACATGTCAAGTACTATTCTAGATGTTTGGAATTTTTCTCTCTCCTTCATGTCTTAGTTTGACTCTGCCTGTCTCTGTTTTTCTGTCTCTTTCTCTCATTCTCTCTCTCTCACATACACACATATGCACACACACATACACAATCACGTATACACAAAAAATCTTTAAAGACAAAAGGAATGTTTACAAAGCTTTTATAATCTACTCAAGGATGTGAGCATAATTTTAATATATTTATTACATAGCAAGTAAAGAGTGGTGGCAATCTGATTTGATTGTGAGAAGTGACGTAAAGGGTCACAACAATGGCACAAAGGACACTCAGGTGGCTGGGGCATGTATGTCAATCTTATGGCTTAAAAGAATAGTAACCATAAGTAGACCTGAAGATCTTTTTAGCAATAATGCTAGTTTCTAATAACTGCATTGACACATGATGACACACACTTAATTCTTCTAAATTATGAGTTGATATTCCTAAATGATCAAGTGAACGATTTAGGGGAAATGTTAACGATAAAATGGAATAAAATTTCCAGGTAAAAAGGATTATGCAAACCTTGATCCAAATACTGCATTTTATTTTAATTAGTGAAATACTGAAATGGTGTTTTTTAAACTTTTTATAACACAGATAACTCATCTAAAATAAGTATTTTTAAAATTGTGGTGTTTTAATGATCAAATGTTGGTAACAAAACTATCTTAATTTATAAAATGGTCAAATTCAAACATCAGGCCAATATCCTTGAGGAATATAGATGCAAAAATTCTCAACAAAATACTGACAAACCAAACCCAGTAGCACATCAAAAAGCTAATCCATCACAATCAGGTAGGCTTTATTCCTGGGAGGCAAATTTGGTGCAACATATGCAAATCAATAAGTGTGATTCATCATATAAACAGAACTAAAACCAAAAACCACACAATTAGCTCAATAGATAAGGAAAAGTCTTGCTATAACATTCAACATCTTTCTGTAGTAAAAATCCTCAATAACTAGGCATTTAAGGATCATACTTCAAAATAATAAGAGCCATCTATGAAAAAACTCACAGCTAACATCATACTGAATGGGCAAAGACTAGAAGCATTCCCCTTGAAAACCAGAACAAAATAAGAATGTCCTCTATCACCACTCCTGTTCAACATAGTACTGGAAGTCCTGGCCAGATCAATCAAGCAAGATAAATAAATAAAAGCCATCAAATAGGAAGAGAGGAAGTCAAAATATCCCTGTTTGCAGATGACACAATTCTATATCTAGACAAACCTATATTCTCTACCCAAAAGTGCTTTGATCTGAAAAAAAAAAAACAAAAAAAAAAAACAAAAAAAAAACCTTTAGCAAAGTTTCAGGATACAAAACCAATATACAAAAATCAGTAGTATTCCTATAAACCAATGACATCCACACTGAGACCAAATCAGGAACTCAATTAATTCACAATTGTCAGGAAAAGAGTGAAATATGTAGGAATACAGCTACCCAGAGAGGTGAAAGATCTCTACAATAAGAATTATAAACCACTGCTGAAAGAAATCAGAGACAACAATATAAATGGAAAAACATTCCATGCTCATTCATAGGAAGAATCAATATTGTTAAAATGGCCATATGGCCCAAAGCAGTTTATGGATCCAATGCTATTCCTATCAAACTAAAAATGATATTATTCATAGAATTAGAAAAAAAAAACTATTTTAAAATTCATATGGAACCAAAAAAGAGCCCAAATAGCCAAGTCAATGCCAAGTGAAAAGAACACAGCTGGAGGCATCATGTTGACTGACTTCAAACTATATTACAAGGCTACAGTAATCAAAAGAGCATGGACTTGTACAGAAACAGACACATAGAGCAATGGAACAGACTAGAGAGTTCAGAAATATTACTCTCCACCTATAACTAACTGATCTCTGACAAAGACAACAAAAACCAGCAATGGGGAAAGGACTTCCATTTCAATAAATGGTGCTGAAATAACCTGCTAGCCATATGCAGAAGTTTGAAATCGAACCCCTTCCTTATACCATACAAAAAAATCAACTCAAGATGTATAAAAGACTTTAATGCAAAACTTAAAACTATAAAAACCCTGGAAGATAACCTAGGAAACACCATTCTGGATACAGAACTGGGCAAAGATTTCATGACAAAGGTGCCAAAAGTAATTGCAACAAAAACAAAAATTGAAAAATGATACCTAATTAAACTAAAGAACTTCTGAACAAGCACACCCTAAACTATCAATAGAGTAATCAGACAACCTACAGAAGTGGAGAAAATATTTGCAAACTACCATTCCCACAAAGGTCTAGTATCCAGAAGTTATATGAAACAAATAGGTTCACAAGCAAAAAACAACTCCATTAGAAAGTAGGCAAAAGACATGAACAGACGTTTTTCAAAAGAAGACACACATGCAGCCAGTAAGCATATGAAAACAATGCTCAACATTATGCATCATTCAAAAAATGCAGATCAAAACCACATTGAGATACTGTTTCACACCAGTCAAAATGGCTATTATCAAAGAGTCAACAACAACAACAAAAACAGGTGCTGGTGGATTTGCAGAGAAAAGGGAACACATACAGTGCTCATGGTAGTGTAAATTAGGGTAGCCATTGTGGAACTCAGCATGGTGTTTCCTCAGAGAACCTGAAACTTGATCCAGCAATCCCATTATTGGGTGTTATGATGGTTAATATTGAGTGTCAATTTGATTGGATTGAAGGATGCAAAGTATTGTTCCTGAGTGTACCTATGAGAGTGTTGCTAAAGGAGATTCACATTTGAGTCAGTAGACTGGAAGAGGCAGAGAAACATGGAAGGACTAGACTGGCTAAGTCTTCTGGCCTTCATTTTTCTCCTGTGTTGGATGCTTCCTGCCTTCAAACAGCTTTTGGACTCTTGGACCTACACCAGAGGTTTGCCAGGGGCTCTCAGGCCTTCAGCCACTAACTGAAGGTAGCACTGTTGGCTTCCCTACTTTTGAGGATTTGGGACTAGGACTGACTTCCTTGCTCCTCAGCTTGCAGATGGCCTATTGAGGGACTTCACTTTGTGATTGTGCGAGTCAATATTCCTTAATAAACTTCCTTTCATATATGCATCTATCCTATTATTTCTGTCTCTCTACAGAACCCTAACTAATACAGGTATATACCCAAAAGAATGTAAATTCCTCTACCACAAAGACATATGCTCACATATGTCCATTGCAGCACTATTCGCAACAGCAGAAACATGGAATCAACCTAAATGTCCATTAATGATAAAGTGGAGAAAGAGAATGTGGTATGTATGCATTACAGAATACTATGTAGCCATAAAAATGAACAAGATCATGTCTTTTGTAGCAACATGGCTGGAGCTGGAGGCCATTATCCTTAGCAACTATGCTTATTAACTGGGTATTAATTAATCTGTTTACCAAACTCCCATGACACACCGTTTGCCTATAAAACAAACCTACAAATGTACCCCTGAACCTAAAATAAAAATTACGATTTTAAAAACTAAAAATAACAAAATTGTCAAATTCTACTTTAATTTCTTTGCCTCTCACTTTTTATTACACAACTTTTTCCTGAAATTTAATATGCTTATTATTTTTTCAGTTATGTTAGAGGAAAATAAAATGTAATAAAACAATCTTGATAAAGGAATTTTTAGACATTTCTCAATTTTACAAAAGGAAATAATAACTTCAATATTAAAATTGATTTAAAATTATAAAACAAGTTTTTATACTTAAATATTTAAAGAACTGTAATTAGATTACTGATTTGTAGTTAAAATTTAGTAAAACCACAATGACCATAAAACAAAATGACAAAAATCTTTGAGCAAATAATTACTAATCTATTTATAAACTTTTGTTTTTCATAATGTGGTATTGGATTATTGTTACTGGATATACAATAATTTCCATTTTTTCTGTTTGCTTTTGCTTTAGCCAATGGTAATAAAATACTTGGTACTATTTGGTTGTTTTTCTTCTGTTTCGACTGAAAATATTATTATATAGAGACCTCATGTAGCCAACTAACTTAAAACATTCATTTCTCTATTTATTTCTTCTTTTATGTTGGTCTTATACCAGCATTTGAAGTGAAATTTTCCGGTTCGCTGTCTTTTACAAACCATGTTTCCACCATCTACATATTATTTTACTAAGGGAAATAAGTATAGAAAATAGAAGTAAATATTTCCTTATGAACTATGATTTCTACTCTAGTTATAGAGACTATATGTGAGATTTTATAGATGTCAGGGAAATGCTTGACTTAAATAGAGATTATATATTATGTGTAAATGAATTGTAAAGCCACTTTGAAGGAAATATACACATTATTAGGTTAAGCGAATAGGTAAGTCAAAATGGAATTTATTTCTAATTTCAACTTTCTTGATAGATTGTTAAATAGAGGAATGTTAAAGCTAAAATGATATCAGGGATCACTTAGTTCAATCTCCACAAATTAGAAATTTAAGAACTATAAATGTCCTAATTTACAGAAAGCTGTACAACCAGTAAGTGACAGATGTAATATGAGACCTAGGCCTCCTGAGTTTCAGGGAAATTTAGTTTCCATTGAAATATGCTGTATTCTCAGTTGTTATTACATAAGTGTAAGGCATTGACTGTGTCAATTGCTTTATTTATAAAATGACTATGAAGTTTTTAGTCCTATTCAAATGTTAGTTTATTTAATTGGATTCTAGTGTAAAACATGTGTCTAGGGACTATGACAAATTGTAGTCCTTGGAACCAGGCAAAACTATTTTGAGCTAGTTACTAGACAGCTGTGTACTTTTGTCAAAACTCTTAGCTTCTACTGCCACTGTACAAGACTGCTGTGGGGATTATATGTCACCTAATGTGTTTCCTGGCCTGTTTTAAGTCATTGACAAATAATAACAGTCAGTAGCAGTGATATTGTTTGTGAAATTTTAAGATTTATTCTCAAGATTTAAGTCCATTTATAATCCATAGCAGGACAACAATTATTTTAAATTAAATAGTATTAGAGAAATGCAGAGCAATTACAAATAATTCACCTAGGGATTTAAGTCAAGGCTTAGGTGTAACAATAACAACACTTTTCTTCCACAAAGTAGTCTTTTTATCTGTAAACTAAACAAATGGATGACTACTGAGATTTTTTTCTCTAAAAACTCATAATTCCATAAATAAGCTTAAGCATATATCATTAAAAGAACAAAAACAGCAAGAATATGTAAAATACAGTATATGCTTTGGAGAAGTAATAATTTAAATCAGACTTTTGTATAAAAAGTAAAAGATTGGTGAAACCCCGTCTCTACTAAAAATACAAAAAATTAGCCGGGCGTGGTGGCGGGCGCCTGTAGTCCCAGCTACTCGGAGGTGACCGGAGGGTTGCAGTGGAGTCGGCTCCAGCCTGGGTGACAGGAGATCCTCTCAAAAAAAAAAAAAAAAAAAGTAAAAGATTTCAAACTAATGGTAAAATAAATCATTTTAATTTTTAAAATTATTATACATTATTTTACTAGAGACAATTTGATTGATGAGAAAATTAAAATTGATATTTAAAAATAAAAATCGTACCAATTATTTTAATGTATTTGCATACTTATATTTATAATAAAATCAGCAATATAATTATAATCCTTGTGATCTTGGGCATGTCACTAGTGTTTTTAGGTATTAGAAATTGAAAATAACAACTGTGTTGTAGAAGCTCTAGGGAAACTGTCATCATACATGCCTAATTGAACTCTAAATTGAAATTAAAATTTAAAACATTAAAATTTTTATTTGCCTATTATTAAATGTAAATTGGTGGATAGCAAATTGGCCATATTTATCTACAAGATTACTAGTTAGTAGCCTTACCTTATGTCCAAATGATAATTCTACTTCTAGAGAATTTCATGGAGGAATAAATGAATATATATATATATACTAGGATAACGATCAGATTTTTATTGATTATAGTAAAAAATTGGAAATAATAAATATTCAAAGTAGGAAATTTGTCAAATAATTTATGGTACATTATTCTAATTAACTATTGTAATCATTTTAGAGAAATATGTTATAGCATAAAAAAAGATGAGGACTATATTACTACATAAATGATAAAAAATTGAATTGCCAAGTTAAAAGTTTTATTAAACAATTCTATGTCTATATATTATATGCACTTATATAATAATTTATGTGGAATACATATTACAATGTTCTTACAAATCATTCCTGGCTTATTGGGATACAGATTATCTGTATTTTTCTGAATTTCTTAAAAATGTGTTCATACTAATAATAACAAAAAGTTTATTATCTTTTCAATGAGTCAGGTTGGGCTAGATGTCTCCTGGGGTTTTTCTAAGCCTGAAACTTTTATGGTTTTAAACTAAATGGAACATTTCAGGCTCACTGCCATGTAGTTGTTAATAAATTGATTGGCAATTTAATGGTCAAAGTACGCAGACATTATAAAATGGAAGCCAATTGTTTTATTTACGATAATACTAAATATTTATAAAAGAAATATACAAACAAACTCTCAAGCAAATTATTTTATATAAGCAGAGCTAATATTCAACTGATAGCTACCTGTGCAGTTTTAGTGGTTGTTTATGGCTGGTTCTCATTCTGATGGATAAGGGCCTGTGCAGTTCTAGGTGTTAAACATATAAAATTTTTATTTGCCTATTACTAAACTTAAATTGGTGGACAGTGATTTCAGTAACCGAATTTAAAAGGCAGGAATAAGTCTGTATATCGAGGCGGGGGAAATATATGGGGACATAATCAGTGCAAGTTCTAAATCAGTTGATTTGGAGGTATCTAAGTTACCTGTGGCAAATTATACTTTACAAAGTGGCTACAGAGTATTTCTTTCTAGTCCCTCCTGTTCATCAAGATCCCTTCCATTGCCCCATCAGAAGATGAAGTCCATGTCCCTTCACCTTAAACATAGGTGGGTCTTTGTGATTTCCTTGACTAAAAGAATATGGTAGAGGTAATGCAATATAACATCTGAGATTAGGTCGTAAAAGGTCATACAGCTTCTTCCTGCCTGTCTTGGAACACTAACTCTTAGGATTCATCCACAATGTTGTGAAGAAGCCCAGTACAAATGCAGAGGCACAATTAGAAAGCAACTGTGGCCTCAGTTGGGTTCCAAATCAATAGCTGGTATTAACTTGCCAGCCATGTGAATAAACTATCTTTGAATAAGATCTTTCGGACCTCAGACCCAGCCTAAGTGATGCTACACGGACCAGAAATTAGACTACTCTGGAGTCTTGCTATAATCACAGATTAATTAACAAAATAAACGAATGTTGTTGTTTTCAACCACTAAGTTTTTATGGTCTGTTTCACAGCAACTAATAACTGATATAGGACCTTATTGGTTGTTATTTGACTTTTAATAAAAATATTTCAGTAATATATTACACAAGAAAAATGCAGAAAATTAAGCTCAACTGAATCAAATAAGTGCAAAGGCTTTTAAATGTGTTGGCTTGAAGGCAGAAACATTTTAATCTGGCTAAAGGAAAAGAGAGACATGAAAAGCCACATCTCCATTGTTAATGATACTTAATTTTTTTCATACACGGAATTGTAAGTATTAATATAGTTGTCTCACATTTACATCTCATAAATGTCCAAGTTTTTTTATTACAGTTTCCTCTTTGTAAACCACATCATCCTTCTTTTCATCCCCTTAATTGATAAAATATTTTGTAGGCCAAGTCACACTCTAAAGATTTATTTCAGCTGGGCATGAAATAAATGGTGGATCATGTCTATAATCCTAGCACTTTGGGAGACCCAGGCAGGTGGACTGCTTGAGTGCAGGAGTTCAAGGCCAGCCTGGGCAACATGATGAAACACTGTCTCTACAAAAAATACAAAAATTACCCTGGTGTGGTAGAGTGCACCTGTAGTCCCAGCTACTGGGGAGGCTGAGATGGGAAGATTTCTTGAACCTGGGAGGTCAAGACTGCAGTGAGCTGTGATTGCAACACCACACTCCAGCCTGGGTGACAGAGTGAGACCATGTCAGAAGGAAAGAGGGAGAGAGAGAGAGAGAGAGAAAGAAAGAGAGAGAAAGGAAAGGAAAGGAGAAAGAAAGAAAGAAAAGAAAGAAAGAAGAAAGAGAAAGAAAGAAAGGAAAGAGAGGAAGGAAGGAAGGAAGGAAGGAAGGTTGGAAGGAAAGAAGAAAAAGAAGGAAAGAAGGAAGGAAAGAAAGAAAGAAGGAAGAAAGAAAGAAAGAAGAAAGAAAGAAAGAAAGAAAGAAAGAAAGAAAGAAAGAAAGAAAGAAAGAAAAGAATTTTCAGCAACCATCCAGAAACTACAGCAGATGGTAAGAGTTAAATTCCCAGGAGTTTAAAAAGCTGGGAAATCTTATTATAAAATTTACTTATCATAGAAATCACTACTTTGTCAATATTGCTGAAGTTCGGGTCCCTTAAAGCCAAGTTTGCTCCCTGTGAACCTCTGAGCAGCACCTGATCCTCCTGCTGCTGTGACTACTTAGCAAACAAGTTCAATACTCTGTTCATTGAGAGGCAGTAGAGCATGGTGTTTAATGGTACAGACTTTGAAGCCAGACTAGCCGTGTTTGAAGCCCACCACAATCCATGTAACCTTGAGAACTTCATTTAACCTCTCCTTGCTGCAGTTTTTTCATCTATAAAATGAAGATTGTATAATAGTGTCTAACACATTGGAATAGTATTGTGTTGTTGAGGAAACTAAATAAGCTAAAGTAAGGTTCTTAAAACCGTACCTGATACTGAAGAAATACTATCTGTCAAAGTAGTTGGAAGACTTTCTCAAATGCTTTTCAACTTGCTGCTTTTACTATGGGGCTTGAAAATCCAAAAATTCATATTCAGTCTTCCTTGCATTTAGAGGCATCCATTGACTTAAAGGGGATTTCAGGAAATCACTTGCTTTCCTTATTAAAGAAACAGTTGAAGTTAGTATTGCCATCCTTTCTAACCTTCTATCGACTTACAAAGCTGCCACATTGGCTACAGCTGCAGCAGGGAAAAGTTGAGATAAAAACATGACCCTAAATTCTAACATCTGTCAGATGTTAAGCCCATAGCAGCAAATACTTATGAAATAAAAAAAAAAAAAAAATCAGTACTGGAGACACAGCTAGTTCAATCACAACATACATAATGGTACAATTGCTGCAAATAATTCCACTCCTGTCTAAAATGCCTAGCTAGGACTTATAATACCAGGTACTCTCTATACATTTCATACATGTAATGTATAATTCGAATAGACCTGCTGGCATGAGTATCATGATGCCAATTCAAAGGTGAGGAAATTGAGGTTTAGGGAGATTACATAAAATTACCTAAGTTGTACAGTTAGTAAATAGAGGAATAGAAATCTGAACCAAAGTCTGTAAGAGTTTACCATGCTCTTAACAATTATGCTTTTCAGCTACACTATAGGCATAGGAAGTAACCTAGGTGCAGAGAAGGAGAGTATCTGAAATTGCTTTTATAAAATTAAATACAAAAGTGTTCAGCAATTAAGAAATAAAGACACATTTCACTTAAATTACTTTTATAGGTATCTAAATTGATCAAATTGATCGACATTTATTCAACTTCCTATTTCTCTTTGCCCATAATAAAATAGAAAAAGAGCTATTTAAATTCTAAATTATACATTCAGTTTTTGGTGGGGAAAACTAATGGTTTGTGTCTGGAGGCATTTTCTGTATCATTTGTGAATGGGTTAGTGGTTGAAATCCACTTCCTAATTGTCATGTGTCCACCCACCACTATTGTTACAGATTTAGTGGTGATTTCAAGATCTGGTATGGTAGGAAGAGGCACTGTTTTCTAGGGCTTGGTATTTGTCCTTTCACTAAAAACAGGATAGTTACAGATTAATTCCTTTGTAACATAATCCATTTCCATCATCACTGCTCATGTCAAACTTGCTATCCTAATTTGTGATTGACCCCACAAGATTATAAATTCTTACCTTCAGAGAATATAAACTTTCTAAAAGTAGTCTGAAACTTGAAGAGATCTGTAAACATTTATGTAGGAATCATAACCGCAACCCAAAATAAACAAACATAGGAAACCATTGGGGTGGCTGGTGAAGTTTAGAACAATAATAAATATGCTCACTTTGCTACTAGGAGATAAAATAATAACAAAACCAACTACACAATTAAATATGATGTTTCTTCACATGGTTATTTATTTTCCCTTCAGAAATAAATTTAACTCTTTTGTTGTTAAGATACCTAAACAGTTTTAAATCAACAACCAAAAAAAAAAAAACCATCGTGAAAATGATAATTTATACAGATGTTATGCATTGTGATCTTGGGCAACAGAGGTCATAAGAATGATTTAGATCAATCTGGTATTGTTCCTTTTGAAGAGTTAAGCATTAATGTATTCCAAACACATAGAAATAAATTAAAATGCAAAAGGAACACAGATTTTTGTGCATTTGTTCTACATTTTTCTCATTCCTTTTACTCATTCATCCTGCAATTATTTCTAGAGCCTATTATCTTATAGGAAGTAAGGGAACTGAAAAGCCACAATCAAAACTTACGTTTTCCATGGAAACTTAATAATCTAAAATGAAAAATAAAATGTAACAACTAGAAAATATAACACATAATGCTGTGTTAAATATAACGGTGATACAAATAGTAGCTGCAGAGTTTCAAGGAATAGAGTTCAATGAGAAAATGAAGGCAGAGAATGAAGGATGAATATGCAGAGGATGAAGACTTTGAGATGGGCTTGATTTTTACTTGATTTTATAGGAAAAAAAATGGGGCACTTCTACTTTTAGGGAATCAACTTCTACACTTCTGAATGTCCTTCTCCCTGATGCTAGGTCCCATCCCTATCTCAGCAGCTGTGCTTCAGAAAAAACAAAACAAAACAAAACAAAACAAACAAACAAAAAACAAAAACCCTACCATAGCAGGCCTGTAGCAGTTATCTATAGAACACTTTCTTATGGGTTGGGCTTTTGGCTGGCACTGGAACATTCAACCTTCAGAAAGTCTGATCCATTGATAAAGGTGGTTTGCCCGCCTGTGTCACTGCACATCTACTTTCTTTCTGGGAGTCTGGAGTTTCATCAGCTACAGCTGATTGTGCCTATGTGACCATCCTCAAGTAAAAACCTCGAACTCCCAAACAGGGCTCCCTTGGCGTGGCCTCTCCCAAGAGGGAGAACATAGGGAGCCTATGCAGGAACCCTTCCAGATTCTGCCTGCCCTGTTTCCTTTTCCTTTAACTGATTATCCTGCTGTGTATGCTTGCTGTGTTGAAGTTCTGTGAGTCTTTCCAGTGAATCACTGTGTTTGGATGGTCCCTGGGGCCTTAAAACATCAGTCTATCAGCCCCTTTCATTTTTCACAACTCTCTCCTACCTAGAATAGGTGCCATACTGAATCATTTTAGTACAACTTTCTCATCACTCTAAAGTAAAACGAAGTCACTTAAAACAACCCTACTAATATATCTCAGCTATCTTGTATGCATGTCTCTTTTGATAACTATACCCTAGTCATCCTTACCTCTTCCTAATTTCTCAAAAAAACTAAGTTTTTTTTTTTTTTTTTTCTTATTTGGGGTCTTACAATTAACTCTGTCTGAATGATTCTTCACTAACCTCTTCTCCCCAAATGCCCACTATACACACATTTGAATGGGTGGATTTGTTTCATCTGTGAGGTCTTAGTTTAAATGTAATGTTTTGTTTGTTTTTTACTTTTGAGACAGAGTTTCACTCTTGTTGCCCAGGCTGGAGTGCAATGGCAGGATCTTGGCTAACTGCAACCCCTGCCTCCCAGGTTCAAGTGATTCTCCTGCCTCAGCCTCCCATGTTGCTGGGATTACAGTCATGCACCACCATGCCTGGCTAATTTTGTATTTTCAGTGGAGACAGGGTTTCACCATGTTGGCCAGGCAGGTCTCAAACTCCTGACCTCAGGTGATCCACCTAACTTGGCCTCCCAAAGTGCTGGGATTATAGGCATGAGCCACTGCGACTGGCCTTAAATGTAATCTTCTTAAAGGGGAATATTTTGATTACATAACTTTAAATAGTACCTTCCACTCTCTATTATTTGCTTATATAACACTCTGATTATTTGTTTCTCTAGCCATTTATCAGAGTTTCTAATTATATATTCAATTTTATTTTTCTTTTTTTTTGTTTTTGCTATTAGTCTGTAAGCTTGATAAAGACAGAGACCACTTTAGTTTTTTAATCAATGTATACTCGGTCCCTAACCCAGTAGCCTAACAAAGAGAAGGCAATTAAAAATTATCAAATAAAAATTTTTATTCAAATATAGGGGCTAGATGTAGCTGATATTACTTAAAGCAAAAACTCCAGGAAGGAGAAGATACTGGATAAACTAGTATACATAGAAGAAAGCACGTACATTACATAGAAGAAAACACATCAGACTATTTTTTAAATGCTTATCATTCTCATAATTTTTGGATTATGTGAATTTTACTTTTAGAAGTAAAATAGGATCTGTGCAATCTACTGGGTATTCTTGGGTCAAAGAAATGGTACTTAAGTATTTACTGTAGTATTAAATAAAGTGCAGGAAAGCTAAGTATAAGCTGAAAAAAGTAATAATTCTTCCCTGGAGCAATGTGTGCAAGGCTTACCTGGAACTGAAATGACCACTATCCAGTATGCTTAGATGTGTCTAAGACACTGGGGATTTCATCAAAAAGCAAATGTATCTGTAGGCTAAGTTTAAACTGTTGCCTAAGGATAGGTCTAAATGATCTAACAAGAAAATTGATTCCAGTTTGTCATCGCCTACAAAAGCTTGAAAATCAGTTGATAATATTTATTTATGAACTTCTATAAAAACGTTCCCAGTACCATATGTTTTAATTTTAACCATTGGCCCCAAGATCATTATAAGTACCTTTATCTACAAGTCATTTCCCTCAAGGACAAGTTTCAGAAAGACCTGTGTCAGTAAAAAAGCTGATTATGGGAAATAGTTCAAATTTCAAAAACTTCAATATTTATACCCCAAGACATAATAAAGTTCTGAAATAGAACTTTTGAGGTTATGTTTTCTAACAATAACGACTGTTATCAAAATCTTTCCAAATACATAAATATGTATAATCTGCTCATGTAAATCTTAATGGAATGTATTTAAAGAACAGCCTTATATGGCTCCAAAGTTCAGGTGTAAGTATGGTCAAATTTAGCAACCTTGACTCACTTTGTGGATTTTTAGCCAAGGTAAGATAAGAAACTACATCGAGCCAATATTTAGAAAACTCTGTTTAAATATTTTGTTTGAAACAGTTGGTTTTGCAAGGCATACCAACTGTATCGAAGGATCTTGAAAAATAGTTTTAAAATGTTGGAAGCAAGTTGCTGCCCTTCCTAAAGAAATGCTTTGAAAAGAATAATATTTATGTAATATGCACCATACATATATTAGATGATTCACTAGACACAAAGTGGGCACTCTAATACTTGCTGATTATTTAATTTATCTAACATAATCAAAAATATATTTTGGGAGGACAGAGGATGTTTTTTAGGGGAATGAAATATTGACCTCCATGTTTGACATTAAAAAATAACATCAGAACTCCAGGATATTTCATATTCATGTTGAAAAATTGGTTCAGTTGTGTTCATTATAGTGACTTCTGGCAAATTCCATGTCAGTTTCTTTTAGTGAAAAATCCCTTCTACTCCTTACAAACGAATTGCACATTCAATAGAAGAAAATTACGTGAAGCAAATTGTTTACCTCTTCTTTCAATGAAAGCAAAAAGAGAGGCACATAATAGGGAATCACAAATTGATTTTTAAAGTAGCTTCAAGGAGAGAAGACTGAATTAAAGTAGCTTAAAGGAAGGAAGACTGAATTAAAATTGTTGCCAGCTGGTATGAAGAAACTAGTAAACTCCTGGGATGCTAGGGTGCAGTGAGGAAAACATTTCGAGGCCAAGTTCCACACATTCCAAATTCAACTACCCAATTTCTAACTGAGTGTTCTTTAATTCCCAACCCTTTGGACCCTAGTTTCTTCCTCCATAAAGTTAGATAATCCTACATGTGTAAAAATGTTCCCAGAAATTATGTAAGATAAAATAGAGGGTTTCATACACTCATCAATTTTTACTCTGACATGAGTGTATCAGAGCTCAGCTTTACCTATTGCTTCTTATTTCTTATTTATTATTATTATTATGATTTGAGATGGGAGTCTTTCTATGTTGCCCAGACTGGAAGGATTGACTCAATATACAATATTCTCACCATAACAATGAAATACCTGACCCCTTCCTTTTTATAAAAGGGCTAGAAAGTCAGTCACAAAGGAGTGACTGGATTTGTAGTACTCTCATCATAACAATGATAACTATATGGGGTAATGCATGTGTCAATTAGCCTGATCCAGTCATTCCTATATATATATATGAATGAACTGAAGTATATATATATATATATGAACTGAATTCAAAACATTGTGTTGTACATGATGAATATATACAATTTTATCTTTTTTTTCTTTTTCTTTTTTAAACAGATGGGGTCTCACTATGTTGCCTGGAATGGACTCACACTGTTGAGCTCATGCTATCCTCCTGCCTCAGCCTCCCTAGTAGCTGGACCTCCAGGCACATACCCCAACACCTGGCCCTATTTTATCTTTTAACTTAAAAATGAATACAAATTTTAGAAAAGGAGTTAGAAAAACATAGTAAACATAACTGTATTTAAACTATATATATATATGTAATTATTATTTTGACATAATGCTTGGCATATTTAAATGAATGTAACTAATTAGCGAAACTTAGGCTAATTTCTCTTAACTATCAAATTGTGTATCTACCCTCTCAGTAACCCCACATGAATATACAAAGGATATCTCTAAGTTAATATAGTCAAAACTGAAACCCCAAACATGGTCTCCCCAACTCTTCCTTATTTCAATAAAAAGCATCATCGTCTATATATTTGCTAAAGCCAAAGTACAAGAGATCGTCTTTTTTTCTTATCTCCTCTCAGCTTCAGCAAACTAACCTCAAAATCCAGACAAGTATCATCAAACTCACCCACAAAATATATCCCTAAATCTGTTTATTATACTTCAGCTCCTTTAACAATCTCCAAAGCCATCATAATTTCACCCTAGTTTCGCCACCCTAATTCCATTACGTAGTCATTATTTTTTTCTAGTTTACCAAAGAAACCACGGAACAGATCTCTTTGCTGTCAATCCATTCTCCACAGGAAAGTCTGAGTGATATTTTAAAAAGAAAAAAAGTCATGACAATCACCTACTTAAATATCTGCAGTGGTTTTTCTCAGTGTTTAAAATACAATCCAGATATTTTATGTGTGGAAATCTCTACCAGATCTGTCCCCTGCCTACCTTCTCAGTGTCAACTCATATCACAAGAACACTGATCATCTAACTGTTCCTTAGACAGGTAAAGCCTTCTAAAATTTCAGGTTCTTTGCAAGAGATTTTGATATATCTCAAAAGCATCCTTCTCGTTTTTCAAAAAACTGTTTTTCTTTTGGCATTCAGTCTGTGGGTAAACGATACCTCTTTTTGTTGAGCTTTGTTTGAACTATGTAGAGAAATTAATCTTGAGTTTGGATTATCTGCCTGGCGTTTTTCATATCAGGTTAATAATCTGTGGTCTGCTCGTTGCCTACTAGCCCTAGATTGCAAGCTCAGTGGACAATAGTAAATAATAAATCAATAAATCTTGAATAAATAAATAGATGAAGAAACTGATAAATGCTTGGCTTATTTTATCTATCTTTCTTTCTTTCATTTTTTTTTTTTTTTTTTGAAACGGAATCTCACTCTATCGCCCAAGCTGGAGTGCAGTGGCACAACCTCGGCTCACTGCAACCTCTGCCTCCCGGGTTCAAGGGAGTCTCCTGCCTCAGCCTGCCAAGTAGCTGAGACAACAGGCGCATGCCACCATGCCTGGCTAATTTTTTGTATTTTTAGTAGAGACGGGGTTTCACCATGTTAGCCAGGATGGTCTCGACCTCCTGACCTTGTGATCCTCCCGCCTTGGCCTCCTAAAGTGCTGGGATTACAGGCGTGAGCCACCGAGCCCAGCCAATTCTATTAATTTTAAAGTCAGTTGAAGGATAGGCTATGTACTGCTTCCTGTGGCACTCAGCAAAATATTTTGTACAGATTTAGTAATCAATAAATATTTTTGGTTAAAGTAAAATGTTCCACGTCTCTTCCCCATCCCCCACCCTCACCCCCCAGGGAAGGAATTTCAGCACAGCAGTTTTCTTACACCATGTAACAGGTGTGTTGTTTCTGATTTTACCGTGTGTTGCTGAATTGAGAACAGGTGTGCCGTTTCAGACATTTCTCCAATTGTATATTTGGTAGTAAAATAAATACAATGAGTATTTTATATTAATGTAAAAAATAGTTTATGTTAAATGGCATGAATATATCTACAGTGACTTAGAGACATTGTGAATCATTTCACTAGTCTTAATTTCTATATTAAATCCAGCAGCTTGCATGTGCTACCTCAAGATTAATTAAGAAAGACGTATGAAAATAAGATTATTTGCTTAGCAAAAAGTCATAGAATTTTAGAGCTAGAAGAGAATTTAGAGATTGCTAAGATTTGTGATTTCTTATATTAATAAATTGAAGGCCATAAATGTTATTGGCTTGCCAAGTTTCTTACAAATATATTTAGAAATCTCTTACCAGTCTTGACAGTTACACTTCTAAAAATTCTGTATTTACCCAAGTCATAATTAGAAAATTAGTTAATTTTAAAAGGAAATCTAGAAAAAAAGTAATAAAACTGCATAATTCACATCAGTTTATAATGTCTTCATTTAAAAATTAATCAGATTCATGGTAGGAAAGAGCCACTCAAGTAGCTACCCTTTCGTAAGCATTATCTCTTCAGAGTGTTCATGAATACAGTCCCATGATCTCCTGAGGCAGATTGCAACACAATTTTTCAGGTAAAAGTTGGACCAATTTTTGAATTTTACAAACCAGATCCTACTACTTCTAACTGAATGACTTTTGGATTTGTATACGCTTTGTTTTTTGTCATTTTTCCTGATCTGGATAAATTACATGTGTAATCCTCTGGTGTTTAAAAAATATTATCAGTTAATATTGATATATTTAAGTGTACCATGTATTATTTTCTAGGCCTTAATTTCTATCATGTAAAGAGAGGTTTTTTGCCTTCTTTAGAAATCTCAAAAATATATCTACATGGACAAATGAGCAGAAATTATCATTGTGGTTTGTTTGTAAGGGAATTAGAGCAAATCACTGCAAAAAGACCATATATTTTAGCATTATGATCAACAGGCATAAAACCAAGTTTTCTCAAAACTTCGTTGAAGAAAAATAACAGCACATGGACAAGTAGGTTATAGCATACATTTCTTCACTCACTCCAATGTTTTCAAATTGCGCCTTTATATTTTAGCTTATGAAAGGGTTTATAATAGATGCTAGTTATACTATATAATACATTTATAATAGATACTATATAATAGATATACTATTATATACTAGCTATATAAGTTATATAACTATATAAGTTATAGTACATAGTATATAATAGATACTTAGTTCAGAGAAGATGAGGTCTGCCTTCCTCTCTTTCTTCTTTTTTTTTTTTTTGTACAAAAGATTGGTCCAAAAAGATTAGCTAAGACATTTATTAATATGGAGTGTTATTTACTCCAACTAGGGCTCTCATAGGGGTTGAGTGGATAGATACTTTTGTGTGTGCTAGATACAACGGTTTACTTGAAAAGATTGGAAATAAGTAACAGGAAATTGGTTGGTGCTTAGATAATTATTGGAAAGCAAAAAATAAAATTAAGCTAGGAAAATAATAAGAATCCTTTATTCTCTGCTTCCACTCAGGGTGAATCAGGACCAGTGCAATAAATCACCCTCGATACTTCCTGTGAATGGCAACTGCTGAAGGGAAGCTTCTGCCTCTCATCATACACCGCCTCAGGGGGGAACAAAATAGATCATCACAGTGGAGGCCAAAGAGTGGTAAGAAAGTTCTACTTATTTTTATACTGACTTATTTTTATTTTATACATCTAAATAATTTGTACATGCTGGTTAAGTATGAAGAATTGAACAGGGTTAAAACTAATTGTTGTTTCTAATTTCATAAAAATATTCCAATTATGGCAACCTCTAGCTGTGTGTTAAAAATTATTTAAAATAAATTCCAAGATATTCTTTTATTGCTTGAATGGAAAATGTTCAGTGCCTTATCTGCTATCCAGTATAATCTTGTCATTTTTGTGGCCAGTTATGCTACAACTTTAAGTTTTTAGGATTTCCATTAAAAAAAAAAACTGCTTTTCAAGAATGGGAGTAAACTTTTCATTTCGCCTTGAGCCACAGCCAACTGACAAAGTGTTTATTTTTGTTCTTAAAAATATATAGATTGACTATTTTGGAAAATAACAAACTTTCATGTTTTGGCTTGAAAAAGTTTCTTTTTTTCATAATTTAAACCCATACACGTAAATACACACCTTCTCTGATTGAGAATAAAAAACATTGGAAAAAGAAGTTATTTATGTCTCACTGCAAAAAGCTATATCCATATTGGTTTTTAGACTTGAGAATGAAGAATGAGAAGAGCGAAAACAACAACAAAACAGCTTAATGTTTAGTTAGCTCCTTCATTTTACAACTGAAGAAATAGGTTACAGCAAGGTTATTGGTGCTAGAAAGGAATCAGTGGCTATTCACCTCTAGATCTATGGAAAATAAAAGACACAAAGGATCCTTGCCATCAGCTACATTGTGGTGTCTTTAGACAATAGGACCAGAATTATGTAATAGCCTCATTATATTTTATGTCGTTTAGAATTATTTAAAAAATGTGAAGACAAAATAAATCTGTAATTTGGAGAAAATGTGCTTACATAATATATTTTAGAACATCCAAATATAGCAATAAAAACATAAAGTAAAATGACTTAAGAAGGAAAATGGCTTAAAAATACAATGAAATAAAATAAATTGAAATGGCTTAGTGACTATGCGAGGTTGTCACTCATTACATTAAAAAATCTGTTTTAACCTTGTGGAACAACTTTTAAAATAGTAGCTACATAACTTAATTTGGGCACACATTTATAGATGACAAACTTATTAGCAAGGAGTTTTGGGGAGAAAAGATTAGAATTTATTGCCAAGTATGTCCAGAAAAAAATAGAAAAAAAACCTCCTGAAATTATACCAGTAGAAGAATAGAATTAGATTTAAATAAAAATTTAAGCAGTACATCTGTTAAGGAAAGTGAAATATGATGGCACATAACTATTGATTCTTTTGTGGGAACCATGAATTGTGTTTACAATAATATTATGTTTCAATTACATTTTTTAAAAATAAAAGGTTTATGCCTTTAAAAAGGAAAAAGACACTCAAGAGCAAGATGTCAAATTACAGGAGCAGAACTACACTAAAGAAGGATCCCCTGCCAGCTGGATAACCCCCTGATTATAGAAATTAGGAAAATAAATTAAACATGTTTTACTAAATTAACTTTTTAAATTAAAAAGTTACAAAGCATATAGGTTTTAATAGAGTGAAGTAAAGCATATACGACATTGTATTTTAGGCTTTCCTTTTTCTTTTGTTATCTTTTAGGGGCAGGTCTAGATAATTGTTACAAATACATACAGGCCCTGTATGAGAAGGCAATACTATAGGTGAAAATAATTAAAGCAGTCCCTGGTTACAAACAGAATACTTTTTTTTCAGTTTATCACTAGCATTTCATAAGGCTATTAATGATTCAGGAGTCCAAAGATTTTAAAATCTTTCAACACTATGTATAGATGAAAGTTAAGTTACGTTTTGAAAGTATAAAGGGAAACCTAAAACAAATGACTGATAACAAAGAATTCCAGTGGCTTTGGGTTCTTTGTATTTCCTCAGATCTTCAACTGTAGTATATACTGAAAGATTACAAATTATGAATGTTAATAACGATGGCAGCGGCAGCCCGTCTGGGACGGCCACTGAGAAGATGTCGGCTAATATGGGGGAGGTACAGAGGGGCTGCGTGCTCCGCGGAGCCAGTTGGGGCCTCTCCCGCTTCCAGGTCGTCTGGGCGGGAGCCCGGTGTTTCCCCGCACGGCTACAGCTGCCCAGCTGTGGTTCCAGACCCTGGCATACCTGTGCTTCTGGGGGATGGGAGCTGGCAGGAGCCCCGCCTCCTACCTAGTTGGCGGTATGGGAGCCCCTCACTCCCTGGTGCAGCTGCAGTTGCCCAGCCAAGGCTACAGACCTGGGCATCCCTGCACCCTTGCTGTCCTGGGAAGCCACCCGTATCCCGCAGGCTCCCTGCTTCCGTTGCCTGGGCTCCTCTGCTCCCAGCGCCTGCTCTGATTTCAGAGCAAAGTTGAAGATGAGTCCAGGCGCTGTGGCGACCTGGCCAGTTAAGCGCACACTCAGGGCAGCACTGATATGCCAGCCCCCTGCTGCCTCGGCCCCCTCCAGACTTTGGGTGCTGACTAGCATGGGAGGGAGGCTGCTGGAGATGCTGAAGGCAGCTCGGGGTGGGCCTGCAGGCACCCGTAGAAATGAACAGCCTGGCTGCCTTGGATGACATGTAGATGGCAGCAGGAGGCAGACAGGCTCCTGGGCAGAAAGGGGTGGATGCCTGATGAAGCCTCACCTTCAGGCGAGAAATGGCCTATGGCATGGGGACCAGGCTGTGAGTTCCAGGTGGAGTCTGTGGCTTGAAGTGAAAACTTACGGTGCTTTTTCCAGGCCTTCCCATGGCCACCCATAGACCAATTAGCAGGCACGGCCTCCTATCTGAAGCCTATAAACCACCCCCACCCCCGACTCAGCCAGACTCACAAAGACATCCGAACAACCTGCCTGCAGATAGGAGCTACACACTCACTCAGGATCTCCTCTTTGCTAAGAACTGCATATTCCTTCGGATGACCTGCCAATGGAAAGGAGCTACCCACTTCAGGCCTCTTGAGAGCTGTACTGTGCTTTATAAAGCACCTCTTGGCTTTGCTCACCCTCCAGTTTTCTGTGTACCTCAGTCTTCCTAGATGCGGGACAAGAACTTGAAATCTGCTGAATGGTGGGAATGAAAGAGTTGTAACACAAACAGGGCTGAAACAGACACCCCCCTCCCCTACCCCTGAATCGCCATATTGCAAATGACAAGGAGAGCAGAGCTGCAGCCCTTCGGAAAGCCCAGACCTAGCTCATGCACCCCTTGCCACTCCACACCTGGCTCACCCTTGTAGATCCGGGCTGGCACTATGAGCCAGGCACAGCCTGCCAGGCCGAGTGGGTGGTGGAAGGAGCCCAGCAGGCCTGAGCAAAATTTAGGCAAAGGCGCCACTGGCCATAGAGACTTCATGCAGGACACCCTAAGGATCCTATGACAATAATTTATTATCTTAATTAATAGGATATATTTCTTATGACACATATATGATATCCTATGAATTTCAGTCAGGGTTGTGCTGGTTAATGTTCAAAAACCTATTTTTCAGGAGAAAAGCATCCATGATCTTTTGTTGATTTCTATGGTGTAAATACTCCCAGCAAAGCCACTTTTTAACTGTCAGCATGGCATCTTCAAATACTGAGTTGGAAGTAGATATGGACCATACATGGGCTCTCAAAAGCAGGCGTAAGTCTACTCCAGCAACCACTGATCTTAACTCACCATCCATGCTTTTCTATACCTAGAATATCTTACCATTAGGTCTGGGCACAAAAACTTAATTCACCTACGTAATTTCTACATGATTTTGTTAATTACATTTTTGCTTAGGATGAAATGATCAGTACCTATGACACCTTAATAACTTCACAAAGTCATTGAGCTAGAAAATTGTATACATTATTGAGATGCAGAGTGGCCTTTTGAAATTTTAATATAACATATTCATTTGCTTGAGAAAAAAATTATTTTGTAATAAGACTTCATCTTACATAGGTCAGAGATGTGGTACACAGTAAAGAAGTAAACAGCTAATTTTTGGTGCAACTGACTTCATTTGTATCTTATCATTGTTCCCACTTCTTCACTATCAGTGTTTTCCAGGCTCTGTGTTTGACCCTTAAACAATATAATTCTACACACCCAGAACATTAAAATAAAATTAGGAAACTGGCTTTAATCACTACATAGAATCCTTTGGTATGAATATGTTCTGATCTTAACCTTAGCCTTAATTTTTTTTTGCCTCTTCTGCTGTTGTGTTTTTTCTAGTTTTATATGTTGTATCCAAAATCCCTTAAAATCACTTTGTAATTTATAAGGAGAGGTATAAGTATACAAATAAGTTAAAAACCTTTCTCATACAGTTGATCCTCATTATTTATGGATCATACATTTGCAAAATTTGCCAATTCACTAAAAGTTGTTTGTAACTTTCATGTCAACACTCATGTTTTCACAGTTATTTGTGAAATGCACAGAATTGTGACAAATTTGAGTCACCTGATGCAAATGTTCCCAGATGACATCAAATAAGGTGACACCCTGCCTTTCTTCTTCAGGTCTCAGACTATAGAATAAGTATCTTTTTCAAGATGTACTTAATGCCAGGTTTTCACATTTTAATGCTTTTTGGGGCAATTTTGTTGTTTAAAATGGCCAACAAGAGTATACTGAAGTACTCTCTGGTGTTCCTCAGTATAGGAAGACGGTGATGTGTCCTAATGAGAAAATACATATGCCACATAAACTGTTCAGACATGAGTTATGTGCAGTTGGCTGTGAGCTCAATGTGAATTAATTGATAATAGAGTACATATAAGAATGTGTCTGGCCCTGTACTCACAAGGTTTATTATTTACTCACAAAGTTTATAATCTATTTGTTGAACTTCTATTTAAATGAGATACTTACGGTTATTTTAAATTATATTTTCACTATTGCTTAAGCTGATCATTTTAAAATTGTAATCTTCCTAGTTAGGAAAATGGAAATTAGAGCAAGAGTTAGTGGAAAAATCACAAAAAAAGTCTTCATTCCATTTCTGCAACATCATACAACAAGAATTGGCCAGAGGCAGTGTAGCCAGATAGTGGAATAGAAGGCAACACCATTCATAACCTGTGCTGTAACACCAGATTTTAACAACTATCGGCACACAGAAAAGTACAATCATGAGAACCAAAAATCAGGTGAGCAATCACAGTACCTGGTTTTAATGTCGTATCATTGAAAGAGGCATTGAGGAGGTTCTGAGAGACAGTCTTGAACCACAGATGCCACCACAGAGTATGTACATTTGGCTGAAAAAGAGCACAGTGAATGGGGGTTATTACCTTGAACTCAGTTTTGCCCTGTCATAGCAGAGAACAAAGCTGAACTGAGCTCAGCCAGTGACCACACACAGAGGGAACATTTAGACCATATCTAGCCAGAGGAGAGTCATCCATTCCATTGGTCAGAACTTGAGTTTCTTGGAAAGTCTCACAACCACAGGTCAAAGTGCTCTGGGTCACTAAACAAACTGAAAAGGCACTCTAGCACTCAGGGACTGATTCCTAGGCAACTCCTAGTGCTGGGCTGAAAGCCAGAGGACTAAAGTGGCATGTGACCTAGGGAGACACTAGCTGAGGTAGCTAAACAAGGGCTTGCATCACTCTAACCCAACTCCAAGCTGTGGAGCTTGCAACAACAAAAGTGTCTCCTTCCTTCTGCTTAAGTGGAAGAAAGCAGAGACTGGAAAGGATTTTGTCTTGCATCTTGGATACCAGCTCAGTCATAGTAGGACAGGGAATCTGGCAGAGTCGTGAGACCCTCATTCCAGGCCCTATGTCCCTGGGGATTCATCACTGTTGACTAAACAGCCCTTGGGCCCTGAGTAACCACCAGTGATACCCAGGTAGTATGCCATGGGCCTTGTGCTCTAAGGCATGCTGGCTACAGGTGTGATCCAGCACGTTACTGGCTGTGGTGGCTACAGTGAAAGACTCCTTCTGTTTGAGAAAAGCAGAGGAAAAATTAAATGGGACTTTGTCTTGCACCTTTGCTACCAGCTTGGCTACAGTGGGGTAGAGCAACATGGAGGCTTTTGGGGTCCTTGAGTTTAGGACCAGATTCTTGGACAGAACTTCTAGACCTGACCTGGGCCAGAGGTTATACCACTACCCTGAAGGGTGAGTCCCAGACCTGACAGTACTCACCACAAGCTGATTGAAGGGCCCTTGAGCTTCAAGTGAACTTCGGCGGTGGCCTGGAAGAACTTCCTTGTGGGCCTATGGTGGTGGTGCCCATGGGAGAGGCTCCTCTGTCTGTGGAAAGCAGAAGGGAAAGCTGGAAAGACTTTATATTGTGGTTTGAGTGGCAGCTTAGCCACAGTACAATATAACATCAAACAAATTTTTAAAGTTTTTGACTCTAATACCTGGCTTCCCGAGAGCATATGTGGACGCACCGGGGGCCTGGGAGAACTCACTGCCCTGAAGGAAGGGCACAAACAAGGATTGCTTAGACACCTACTGATTGTAAAGTCCTAGGGCCTTGAGTGAACACAGGTGGTAGCAAGTAGTAGTTACAACAGGTCTTAGGCAAGCTCCAGTGCTGTCCTGGCTCAGGTCTGACCCAGTGCAGTGCCAATGGTGATGGCCACATGCGTGCTTGAATCACCACACCTCCAGTTCCATGTGGCTCAGCAGAGAGAGAGAGAGAGACTCTGGGGAAATTAAGAGGGAAGAATAAGTGTCTCTGCCTGGCAATCTAGAGAATCCTGGAATTTATCAAAGACCACAAAGGCAGTACCTCTACTAGTGTGAAAAATCACAGCAATATTGAGGCCTAATTCTCTTTGAATACCTGGAAAGCCTTCTCAAGGAAAATGGTGACAAACAAGCCCAGACAGTGAAGACTACAATAGATACCTAACTCTTCAATTCCCAGATATCTACAAACATCAAGATTATCCAGGAAAACATGACTTCACAAAACAAACTAAGTAAGGCATCAGGGACTAATCCTAGAGAAATGGAGACAAGCAAACTTTCAGAGAGAATTCAAATTGAGGACACTCAAATAAATTCAAGATAACACAGAGAAGAAATTCAGAATTCTATCAGGTAAGTTTAACAAAGATATTAAAATAATTTAAAAGAATCAACAGAAATTCTAGAGTTGAAAAATCCGGTTGACATACTGAAGAATGCAGATGTCTTTTAATGGCATAATTCATTGAGCAGAACAAAGATTTAGTGAGTCTGGAGACAGGCTATATGAAAATAGTCAGAGGAGATAAAAGAAAAAAAGAATAAAATACAATGAAGCATGCCTACAAGATCTAGAAAATAGCCTCAGCAGGTCAAATCTAAGAGCTATTGACCTTAAAGAGGTGGTAGAAAAAGAGATAGGGGTAGAAAGTTCATTAAAAGGAATAAGATCAGAGAATTTCCTGGAGAAAAATATGAATATCCAAGTACAAGAAGTTTATAGAACACCAAGCAGTTTTAACCCAAAGAAGACTATCTCAAGGCATTTAATAATCAAACTCCCAAAGATCAAGTATAAAGAAAGGAACACAAAATCAGCAAGAGAAACTAATAACTTAAAATGGAGCTCCAATATGTCTGGCAGCAGACTTTTCAGTGGAAATATTACAGACCAGGACAGAGTGGCATGACGTATTTAAAGTGCTGAAGTAAAAAAAAACAAACAAAAAAAACTTTTACCCTATAATAGTATACCAAGTCTAGTTATCCTTCAAGCATGAAGAAGAAATAAGTACTTTCCAAGACAAATAACATCAGAATTATCCTACAAGAAATGCTAAAGGGAGTTCTTCAATCTGAATGAAAGGGATGTTAATGAACAAGAAAAAAAATATAATCTGAAGGTAAATAACTCACTGGAAATAGTAAGCAAATGGAAAACATAGAATATGATAACACTGTAATTGTGGTGTATAACCTTCTCCTATCTTAACCCTTTTCCTGTTTGCACCAAGAATACTCACTGGCAGCACTTGCAGCTGCAGTGGTTATCCTGAGATACCTATGCCATGAAATATCTCACTTTTATTATTATTTTCACGTGACTTTAGTACATTAACTTTGAAAACCCTATTTATGTCATTCTCTGTTTTCAGTAGTGGTCTTTCCATTTACAAAATATAGTAATTCTCAATCACTAAAAATGTCAAATCTTAGAAAATGTAGCATTCCTATGTGTGATGTTAATATCATTCTTGAATAGTTGTTGGCCAAAGATTCATTTGATGAATTTGATTTTTTTCTGAAATAGATGATTCTGATGATTCAGATAATTCTAATGTTAGTTCTGTTTAGGAAACAGTTTTCTAATACTTTATTTTCACATTTAAGGAAGGAAAGAAGGAAGAGAAGACTACCAAACAACCAGAAAAAAAATAACAAAATAGCAGGAGTAAGTCCTTACTTATCAATGATACCATTGAACATAAACGAGACTAAACTCTACAATCAAAATTCATAGAGTAGAGGAATGGATTTTTAAAAAGACTCATTGATCTGTTGCCTACAAGAAACATGCTTCCCCTATAAAGAAACACAGAGACTGAAAACAAAGGGATGGAAAAACATAATCCATGCCAATGGAAACAAACAAACAAAAAAGCAGAAGTAGCTATATTTATATCAGAAAAAATAGGTTTGGGGAAAAAAACTACAATAAACGACAAAGAAGGACATTATGTAATGATAAAGAGGTCCATTTAGCAACAGGATATAACCACTATAACTATATATGTAGTCAACACTAGAACACTCACATATAAAGAAAATGTTATGAGAGAGAGAGAGAAAGAGAGAGAGAGAAAAAGAAAGAGACCTGAATCAATAACAGCTGGAGACTTCAACATTCCACTTTTGGTTTTAGACAGATGTCTCAGACAGAAACTGAAGTAAGAAACATCAGACTTAGATCGCGCCACTGCACTCCAGCCTGGGCGATAGAGCGAGACTCCGTCTCAAAAAAAACAAACAAAAAAAAAGAAACATCACAGTTAATCTGCAGTATAGAAAACATAAACCTAATAGATATTTATGGAAAATTTCATTCAATAGCTGCAGAATGCACATTCTTCTCCTCAGCACATAAATCATGCTCAAGAATAAACCACATTAGGTCACAACACAAGTATTAAAACATTCAAAAATATTGATTTTTTTTTTTTTTTTTGAGATGAATCTCGCTCTGTGACCTAGGCTGGAGTGCAGTGGTGCCATCTCCACTCACTGCAAGCTCCGCCTCCCAAGTTCCTGCCATTCTCCTACCTCAGCCTCCCGAGTAGCTGGGACTACAGGCACCTGCCACCACGCCCAGCTAATTTTTTGTATTTTTAGTAGAGACGGGGTTTCACCATATTAGCCAGGATGGTCTCAATCTCCTAACCTCGTGATCTGCCCGCCTCGGCCTCCCAAAGTGCTAGGATTACAGGTGCACCCTGAACCATTACGCCCTGCCAAAAATATTGAAATTTTATCAAGCATCTTCTGACCACAATGGAATAAAACTAGATATCAACAGCTAGAGGAATTTTGGGAACTATACTGACAATGGAAATTAAACAATATGAGCCTGAATGACTAGTGGGTCAATAACAAAGTAAGAAATAATTGAAAAATTTCTTGAAACGAGTGATAATGAAAGCACAACATACCCAAACCTGTGAGATACAGCAAAAGCTGTACTAAGAGGGAGATTTATAGCTATAATGGCCTGTATCAGAAAAGAAGTAAAACTTCCAATAAATAACCTAAGAACGCATCTTAAAGAACTAGAAGAAGAAGAGCAAATTGAACCCAAAATTATTAGAAGAAAAGAAATGACAAAGAATAGAGCAGAAGTAAATGAATTTGAAATGAAGAAAATAATACAAAAGATCAACAAAACAAAAAGCTGATTTTTTGAAAGAAAACAAAATTGACAAAACTTTAAGTAGACTAAGAAAGAAAAAAGAGAGAAGATAGAAATAAATAAAATCAGAGTTGAAAAATGAGACATTAAATCTGATATCACAGGAATTCAAAGGATCATTAGTGGCTACTATGAGCAACTATGGCAAATAATTTGAAAAATCTAACTTTAATTGATAAATTTCAAATGGATGAATTCCTAGACACATATAATCTACCAAGATTGAACCATGAAGTAATCCAAAACATGAACAGAGTAATAACACTTAATGAGATGGAAGCTGTAATAAAAAGTCTTCCAGCAAAGAAAACCTGGGACCCAATGGCTTCACTACTAAATTCTACAAAACATTTAAAGAAGAACTAATACGAATCCTACTCAAACTATTCAAAAAAAAAAAAAAATAGAGGAGGAAGGAATACTTCCAAACTCATTCTACAAAGCCAATATTACTTTGATACCAAAACCAGACAAAGACACACACGCACAAAACCAAAACTAAAGGCCAGTATCTCTCAGGAATATCAGTGCAAAATCTTCAATAAAACACTAGCAAAACAAATTGAACAACACAGTGAAAAGATCATTCATAGCAACCAAGTGGGATTTATCCCAGAGATGTGATAAAGGTTCAAAACACTCATATTAGTCAACGTAATACATTATACCAACAGAAAAAAAGGAGAAAAACCATATGATCGTTTCAACTGATGCTCAAAAATCATTAAAATTCAACATCCTTTCATAATGTAAATTCTCAAAAAGCTGGGTATAGAAAGAACATACTTCAACATAATAGCCATATTCCACAGATCCACAGCTAGTATAGTAGTCAATGGGGAAAAACTGAAAGCCTTTTCTCTAATATCTGAAACCAAAAAGAATGCCCACTGTCACCATTGTTGTTCAACATAGTCCTAAAAGTCCTAGCTAGAGCAATCAGAGAAGAGAAAGATATAAATGGGATCCAAATTGAGAAGAACTAGTTGAATTATCCTTGTTTTCAGATTATATAATGTTATATTTAGAGAACCTAAAGACTCAACCAAAAAACTATTAGAACTGATAAATTCAGTAACACAGTAGGATACAAGATCAACATACAAAAATCAGTAGCATATTTATACACCAACAGTGAACAATCTGAAATATAAATAAAGAAGTAATCTAATTTACAATAGCTAAAAATAAAATTAAATTCTTAGGAATTAACTAAAACAAAATGAAAGATCTCTATAATAAAAATTATATAATACTGATGAAAGAAATTGAAAAGAACACCAAAAAATGGAAAGATATTCTATGTTCATGGATTGGATGAATCAATATTGTTAAAATGTCCACACTATCCAAAGCAATCTACAGATTCAGTGCAATCTCTATCAACATATCAATGACATTCTTCCCAAAAACAGAAAAAAAAAATTCTAAAATTATTTGGAACCACAAAAGACTCAGAATAGCCAAAGCTCTCCTAAGCAAAAAGAGGACAACTAGAGAAATTACATTACCTGACTTCAAATTATACTACAGAGCTATAGTAAACAAAACACCATGCTACTGGCATAAAAACAGACATATAGACCAATGGAATAGAATATAGAACCCAGAAACAAATCCACACACCTATAGTGAACTCATTTTTGACAAAGGTGCCAAGAATATACATTGGAGAAAGGAAAGTCTCTTTATTATAACAAATGTTGCTGATAAAACTTTATATCCACATGAAATTGAATGAAAACTAGGCCCCTAACTCTCAATGTATACAAAAATCAAATGAAAGTGAATAAAGGCCTTAAATCTAAGACACCAAACTATAAAACTGCTACACGAAAACATTTGGGAAACTCCAGGATGCTGGTCTTGGCAAAAATATCTTGAATAATACCCCACAACCATAGGCAACCAAAGCAAAAATGAGCAAATGGGATCAAGTTTAAAGGCTTCTGCACATTGAAGGAAATAATCAAAAAAATGAAAAGGCAAAAGAGGCAAATGACAGAATGGAAGAAAATACTTTCAGACTACCCATCTGATATGGCTTGGCTCTATGTCCCCATCCAGATCTCAATTTGTAGCTCCCATAATTCCCTTGTGTTGTGGGAAAGACCTGCTGGGAGATAATTGAATCATGGGAGTGGGTCTTTCCCATAGTGTCCTTGTGATAGTGAAAAAGCCTCATGAGATCTAATGGTTGTAAAAATGGGAGTTTTCCCGCACAAGCTCTCTCTTTGCCTTCTGCCATCCACGTAGGATGTGACTGGCTCCTCCTTTCCTTCTACCATGATTGTGAGGCCTCCCCACCCATGTGAAACTGTAAGTCTACTAAGCTTCTTTCTTCTGTAAATTGCCCAGTCTTGGGTATGTCTTTATCAGCAGTGTGAAAACAGACTAATACAGTAAATTGGTACCAGTAGAATAGGGTGTTGCTGAAAAGATACCCAAAAATGTGGAAGCCATTTTGGAACTGGGTAACAGGCAGGGGTAGGAACAGTTTGGAGGGCTCAGAAGAAGTCAGGAAAATGTGGGAAAGTTTGGAACTCCCTAGAAACTTGTTGAATGGCTTTGACCAAAATGCTGATGATGATATGGACAGTAGGGTCCAGGCTGAGGTGGTCTCAGCTGGAGATGAGAAACTTGTTGGGAACTGGTACAAAAGTGACTCTTGTTATGTTTTAGCAAAGAGACTGGTGACATTTTGCCCCTGACCTGGAGATTTGTAGAACTTTGAACTTGAGGGAAATAGTTTAGGGTATCTGGTGGAAGAAATTTCTAAGCACCAGAGCATTCAAGAGGTGACTTGGGTGCTGTTAAAGACATTCAGTTTTAAAATGGAAACAGATCATAAAAGTTCAGAAATTTTGCAACCTGACAATGCAATAGAAAAGAAAATCCTGGTCAGGCACCATGGCTCACACCTGTAATCCCATCATTTTGGGAGACCCAGATGGGCAGATCACAAGGTCAGGAGTTTGAGACCAGCCTGACCAACATGGTAAAACTCTGTCTCTACTAAAAATACATAAATTAGCCAGGGGTGGTGGCAGGCGCCTTTATTCCCAGCCACTCAGGAGGCTGAGGCAGGAGAATTGCTTGTAGCTGGGAGGTGGAGGTTGCAGTGAACCAAGATCACGCTGCTGCCCTCCACCCTGGGTGATAGAGTGAGACTCCATTTAAAAAAAAAAAAAAGTAGTAAAGTAAATCCCATTTTCTGAGGAGAAATTCAAGCTGGCTGCAGAAATTTGCATAAGTAATGAGGATCCTACTGTTAATCACCAAGACAGTGAAGGAAATGTCGCAGGGCATGTCAGAGAACTTTGCAGCAGCCCTTACCATGGCGGGCCCAGAGGTTTAGGAGGAAAAATGGTTTCATGGCTCAGGCCCAGGGTCTCGCTGCTGTATGCAGTCTAGGGACTTGGTGCCCTGTGTCCAAGACACCCTAGCCATGACTGAAAGGGGCCAAGGTTATAACTAATTATAACAGCTTGGGCTGTTGCTTCAGAGGGTGGAAGCTCCAAGCCTTGTCAGCTTCCATGTGGTGTCTAGTCCGCCAGTGCATAGGAGTCGAGAATTGGGGTTTGGGAACCTCCACCTGGATTTCAGAAGATATATGGAAATGCCTGGATGCCCAGATATAAATTCATTGCAGGGGCAGGGCCCTCATAGAAAACCTCTGCTAGGGCAGTGCAGAAGGGAAATGTGGGGGTCAGAGACCCCACACAGAGTCACTACTAGGGCACCATGTAGTGGAGCTGTGAGAAGAGGGCCACTGTCCTCCAGGCACCAGAATAGTAGATCCACTGACAGCTTGCACCATGCATCTGGAAAAGCCACAGACACTCAATGCCAGCCCATGAAGAAGCTGGGAGGGAGGCTATACCCTGCGAAGCAACAGGAGTGGAGGTGCCGAAGGCTATGAGAACCCACCTCTTGCATCAGCGTCACCTGGATGTAAGCAAGGAGATCATTTTGGAGCTTTAATATTTGACTGCCCCACTACATTTTGGACTTGCATGGGGCCTGTAGTCTCTTTGTTTTGGCCAATTTCTCCCATTTTGAATTCCTGTATTTATCCAATGCCTGTACCCTCATTGTATCTAGGAAGTAACTACCTTGCTTTTGATTTCATGGCTTATAGGAGGAATGAACTTGCCTTGTGTCAGATTAGACATTGGACTGTGGACTTTGAGTTAATGCTGAAATGAGTTGAGACTTTGGAGGACTTTCAGGAAGGCGTGATTGGTTTTGAAATGTGAAGACATGAGATTTGAGAGGAGCCAGAGGTGGAATGATATGGCTTGGCTCTATGTCCCCACCCAGATCTCAACTTGTTGCTCCCATAATTGTGGTAAAGACCCAGTGGGAGATAATTGAATCACGGGGGTGGGTCTTTCCCATATTGTTCTTATCATAGTGAATAAGTTGCATGAGATCTGATGGTTTTAAAAATGTGAGTTTCCCTGCACAAGCTCTCTCATTGTCTGCCATGTAATATGTGGCTTGCTCCTCCTTGCCTTCTGTCATAATTGTGAGACCTCCCCAGCCATGTGGAACTGTAAATCTATTAAGCCTCTTTCTTTTGTAAACTGCCCAGTCTTGGGTATGTCTTTATCAGCAGTGGGAAAATGGACAAATACACCACCTGACAAGGGATTAATAATCAGGATATATAAGGAGCTCAAACAACTTTATAGGAAAATAATTTAACAATTCAATTAAAAAATGGGCAAAGTATTTGAATGGACATTTCTGAAAGAAGACATACAAATAAATGGAAGCAGATATAAGAAAAGGTGCTCAGAGTAATGTGAATCAAACTACAATAAAATATCATGTCACTCTAGTTAAAATGGATTATAGACAAAAGAGGCAATACCAAATGCCGGAAATTATGTGGAGAAAAAGGAACCCTTGTACACTGTTGGTGGGAATGTAAATTAATACAACCACTGTGAAGAACAGTTTGGAGGTTCTGCAAAAATTAAAAATAGAGCTACCACACAATTCAGCAATCCCACTGCTGGGTGTATACCCAAAATAGAGGAAATCACTATGTCAAAGAGATATCTGCACTCCCATGTTTGTTGCAGCACTGTTGATAATAGTGAAGATTTGGAAGCAACCTAAGTATTCATCAATCGATGACTGAATGAAGAAAATGTGGTATTTATACACAACAGAGTACTATTCAGACATAAAAAGGAATGATATCCTTTCATTTGCAGCAACATGGACGGTTCTGGAGGTCATTATGTTAAAGGAAATAAGCCAGGCACAGAAAGACAAACATCACATGTTCTCACTTATTTCTGGGATCTAAAAATCAAAACAGTTTAATTCATGGAGATAGTAGAAGAATCATTACTGCAGGCTGGGAATGGTAGTGTGGGGGTTGGGGGGAAGGTAAGGATGGCTAATGGGTACAAAAAATAGAAAGAATATGTAAGATCTAGTATTTGATAGCATAACAGAGTGGCTATAGTAGAAAATAATTTAACTTTACATTCATAAAAGCTAAGAATATCACTGCACTGTTTGAAATACGAAGGTTAATTGCTTGAGGGGATGGACACCCCATTTTCCATCATGTGATTATTATGCATTGCATGCCTGTGTCAAGATATCTGACGTACTCCATTAATATATACACCTACTACGTACCCACAAAAAATAAAAACAAAGAATTGTCCCAAATCATTTTTAGCAAGTGCAGTTATCAACAGGTTAGTTTTCTTTCTCCTTTGATGTTCACATTCTCCACAAGACTGAAGCTATTCCATTTGTTTCTTATTTTTGTCAACACACTGTAACTATGCTGACGAACTATTCTGTGTCTTTAATTATTGTGCTTTGTACCCGAGAGAGACTGCAAGGAAGTAGACACCACCATCACCAGGACAAAGCAATTCAGGGAAGAATGTCTTTGAATTCAAATTCCAATCACATTATTTTTTTAATCATGAGATTAAAGATATGGACAAACAAGACCTAATGTGGGACCTGGAGACAATGAGAGTGGGGTGTTTTGCAGATGTTTAAAAGTTACTGAGAATTACAAGTGTATATACAAAGAAACTGTGCCTATTATCTCTCTCTGAATGTCTCCAAAGCAGCATTACCCAGACATATGGAACAGGTTTTTCTCTTCCCAGAAAGAAATTAAAATTTAAGGAGAGGAAATAGAATAAGCAGACAGAGAATTCATTTGTTATATGGCTCCTGTGGACCATATTGCACAGGGAATGACACTGGGTAAAACCCCCATGCAAAAGTGGCTTTTATAACTAACCAACTCAACCATATGTTTAAAGCATTTTAAATTTCCCTAGAGTTGACTCTCAGAAATAAAACCAAGAACTCTTTAGTTAGTCCAAAGAGGTTTAATGTAACTTTGAACAAATTTCTTACAGTCAAACATTTTCAAGGATCCCAACTATCTACTAAAGAATTCAGATTACACTGCAACTCCTAAATCAGCAGAGACTATAATTATGCTTTAATTTTTTTATATCACCTAGCACTCTAGGGGAAAATTCTGGGTTTGTTTCAAAGGTTAGAAGGTAAGGATCAGAAAGCCTTTTCAATGGAATATCTTTTGTTTCTTAAATAGAAGGCACACACATACACACAGATAGATTATTTTTCATGTGATTCAACAGCAATATATGATCTTTAGCGAACATCAATTTTTTAATAAAGGATGAGTGCAATATAAAGAGGAAAACTATTAAGTATTGCACAACAAAAGAAAAACAAAAGATATTTAGTACTTCTTTATGTACTCCAAAAGAAAGACTAGAACCATATCTGCTTTTCAGTTGTTTGATTGCCCCCAGTCTATATATTTGCCCTTGTTTATTGTCTCCAAAATTTTCCTTCTTGGCAAACTTCATTGTCAACAGCAGAAGGCAAATTAGACATGTAAAGGAGTCTCAGAGAAAAGCATGACAGAATGTCTTTGAATTCAAATTTCACATTGTTGTTTTAATCATGAGATTAAGGATGTGCACAAATAAGACCTAGTGTGGAGCCCAGAGACAGTGAGAATGGGGTGTTTTGCAGATGTGTAAAAGTTACCGAGAATTACTAGTGGACAAACCAAGATTGTTCCTGTTATCTCCAATAGAATGGACAAAAAATAGAAAGCTAACTTATTAATAACTATATTTATTGTAAGTGATTTGGATGTATACTATATTTTTGCTGAAATTAAACAAAGGTAATTTATAAATTGATACATAAATTATCATGTTTCTTATTTTCTCAAAAAAGAAGAAAACCCCTCTGGGATAAAGGGGAGGGTTGAAAATATTTTATAAAATGAAATTGTCTGGGTTTTTATGGTTCTCTGTTTTACATTTAAGTCTTTAATCCATCTTGAGTTAATTTTTGTGTAAGGTATAGCGAAGGGTTTCCATTTCAATTTTCTGCATATGGCTAGCCAATTTTCCCAGCAACATTTATTAAATAGGGAATGCTTCCCCATTTCTTGTTTTTGTCAGGTTTTTCAAAGACCATATGGTTGCATATGTTATTTCTGAGGTCTCTGTTCTGTTCCATTGGTCTATATGTCTGTTTTGGTACCAGTATCATGCTGCTTTGGTTACTGTAGCCCTGTGGTATAGTTTGAAGTCAGGTAGTATGATGTTTCCAGGCTTGGTCTTTTGCTTAGGATTATCTTGGTTATATAGGCTCTTTTTTGATTCCATATGAAATTTAAAGTGGGTTTTTCTAATTCTGTGAAGAAAGTTGGTGGTAATCTGATGGGAATAGCATTGAATTGATAAATTACGTAGGGTAATATGGCCATTTTCACGATATTCATTCTTCCTATACATGACCATGGAATATTTTCCATTTGTTTGTGTCCTCTCTTATTCCCTTCAGCAGTGGTTTGTAGTTCTCCTTGAAGAGGTCCTTCACTTTCCTTGTAAGCTATATTCCTAGATATTTTGTTCTCTTTGTGGCAATTGTGAATGGGAATTCATTCACGTAGGCATGGGCAAAGACTTCATGAGGAAAACACCAAAAAGCAATTGCAACAAAAACTAAAATTGACAAATGGGATCTAACTAAACTAAAGAGCTTCTGCATAGCTAAAGAAACTAGCATCAGAGTGAACAGGCAACCTACAGAATGGGAGAAAATTTTTGCAATCTACCCATCTGATAAAGGTCTAATATCCAGAATCTACAAGGAACTTAAACAAATTTACAAGAAAAAAAAACAACCCCTTCAAAAAGTGGGCAAATGATATATACAGCCACTTCTCAAAAGAAGACATTTATGTGGCCAACAAACACATAAAAAAAAGCCCATTGATGATCATTAGAGAAATGCAAATCAAAACCACAATGAGATACCATCAGTCAGAATGGAGATTATTACAAAGTCAGAAAACAATAGATGTTGGTGAAGTTATGGAAAAATAGGAACGCTTTTACACCGTTGGTGGGAATGTAAATTAGTTCAACTATTGTGGAAGACAGTGTGGAAATTCCTCAAGGATCTAGAACCAGAAGTACCATTTGACCCAGCATTCCTATTACCGAGTATATACCCAAAGGATTATAAATCATTCTACAATAAAGACACATGTACCCATATGTTTATTGCAGCACTATTTACGAGAGCAAAGACATGGAACCAACCCAATGCTCATCAATGATAGACTGGATAAAGAAAATGTATGTATATGCCATGGAATACTATGCAGCCATAAAAGAGATTGAGATCATATCCTTTGCAGGGACATGGATGAAGCTGGAAACCATCATCCTCGGCAAACTAACACAGGAAAAGAAAACCAAACACCGCGGGTTCACACCCATAAGTGGAAGTTGAACAATGAGAACACACGGACACAGGAAGGGGAACAACACACACCAGGGCCTGTTGGGGGGTAGGGGGCAAGTGGAGGGAGAGCATTAGGACAAATACCTAATGCATGTGGGGCTTCAAACCTACATGACAGGTTGATAGGTGTGCAACAAACGACCATGGCCCATGTATACCTATGTAACAAATCTGCATATTCTGCAAGTGTACCCTGGAACTTAAAGATAAATAAAAAATAAATAAAATGAAACTGTCTGGAGTTGTTACTGCCTTTAAAAGGGATAGCACAGCTTATGTTGATAAAAATGGACATATATAGCCTTTCCTTACAATGTATAGAAATTGGTAGGAAGGAAGGAAAGGGAAAACCATTTTTAAAGCCTGTCTTATTCCGTCTGTGTTGCAAAAACAAAAAGATCACCTACTCTAGGACTCTAGTCTTAGAAGGAAAGAAAATCTTGGGGTAGTGGTCTTTCATTTTAGTAAGAATATTAATGATTACAGTTATCCTGTAAACCTCCTCCCCCATTTTAGGGCATGATAATAATAATTTTTAAGTCACAAAAATTTTGTGAGAAATAAATAAGATTATATTTTGTATACTAAACAAATTTGTATAAATTAAACAAAGTACATAAGTATTTGTTATCAATAGAAACAAATAATCATAGAAATGATCATAGCACAGTTCCCTGGGAATTGTTGCCCAAATGATATTTCTCCAGAATATCTGAAAATGATCTGTGAAAGACCTATTCAGTGATTCTTTTTATCTTTTAGTTTTGAGGATAATACTAATCTTTTGGGTTAGAAATGGGGTTAAACTATAAAGTATTTCACAAAGTTGTAAGCAGAAAGCTAGAAGAAATATGTTTGTACTGTATGGGCTAATGTCCTAAATTTATAGAGAAAAAATTATTCTGAACACATAAATTGTAAATTCTAGATATTATTTATAATACAGATTCAGGGTTGGTAAACACTTTCAGGAAAAGGTCAGATAGTAAATATTTCAGGCTTTGTGGGTCCCATATTCTCTGCGGCAACTACTCAACTGTGCCATTATGGTCTGAAAGTAGCCATTGAGAATGTATTGAATAATGACTGTGGCAGCTTTTCAGTAAAACTTAATTTATAAAATCAGGCAGTTGTCCAGATATAGCCTATGGGCCATAGTTTATCAGTCCTTGCTATAGAGTAAAACTAATAGTGTAATTCTGCAGTTTCCTGACATCAGACCAATTTAAGACAATGGGATCTAAAAGTCCATCATGGGCTAGCATAATCAGGAATTCTATTAGAAATAAATTCCTTATTTATTTATTTATTTATTTATTTAACAGGTGTTGAACACTGCTTAATGGCAGATAGTCTGCTATTACCTAGGTAAAACAGATTTTTTTTTTTAGCACAGACTTCTATCTACCGATATTCAAATCTTTATCTCAACTATCTTTTGCATTTTCATAGGTCACATATACCACAAACTCAACATGTCCTAGAAATAAACTATCATTATCGCTGTTCAAAGCTGTAAATTCCTTCTTTATTCCTCACCTTTCCAAATAGTGATATCATAAACCAAATTCTCAGGACAAGATTCAAAGGATTACTTTAGACTCTTTGTTTTCCCTCTCCTCTGATTCTGCAAATAATTGCATATTAAATTCTGTCATTTTACCCGCTGGGAATCAGTGCCTTAGTGTAGACAGTAACATTGCTTGTGGTGATTATTGCAAAAATCTCCTTTCTAGCCTCTTGTCTTCAATTCATCTTCCTCACTGCTGCAGAATTATCATTCTAAATGTACATTTGATTATGTAATACCTAATTAAAATCCTCCATTGACTGTGAATAATAATCCAGACTATTTAATCACAAGTAAAATATATCTTACCAAAACTGGATTAAAATTATTGGGGCTTTACCAATTTAGAAGGATGTTATGGAGATGACATGATCCCTGGCTTGAATGATGTTTTAAAATTTATTATCTCTGATTCTCTGTCATAGTTTTCTCTGTCTCAGTCTCTCTCTCCCTCTTTTCTCTATTTTCTCCTTCAAAAAACTTTAAAACACTTGATTTTTTAGTTAAAGAATTAAAAGATTCAGAAAACACCTAAAAGTAATAGGTTTCAATACACAATTTGGAAATTATTGGAAAATTCTTCTTGGCTTTGTTCTCTGTCTCTTTCTCTGCTTTCTATCTTTCTCCCCTTTCATTATTAAAACATCCTAACCAAATCAAAAAATGAGTATTTAAAAAGCTAAATATACATCTAAGTATCTAGGGACAAAAGTTTATATAAGAAAGAAAATAATATGTTTAATGTTAGGAAAAGGAAGGTAACAGTCTTAAGATTGCTCAGGCTAAGATAACAGGTATGTCTCCACTGAGCTAATTCCCACTGGAGGCTCAGCATTGTTAGACACTTCAGTGATTCTGATTATTTTTAGATATAATGTGTGTAAATTGATGTATATAATTTATAACACCATTTGAGTTATTCTAGTTTATTTTGATTATTTATTTTTGTTGTTGTTGTTTAGCAGGCTAGTTAACATGCACCACCACTTCCTTCAATCATATCCTGTTAAATAAGAATATGAATAACAACACATGAAAAGTGACTTGGATATTAAAAATATATACATAGGCCAATATAAAAATTCAGAAAACGAAAGTTGTATATACACATAGATACACAAACACACACACTGCTAACTTATTATTTCACATATCTCAAACTATTTATTAGTGTTATATTAATGATTGCTAAGTTACTATTCTTAAAAGAATTATCCTTGAGAGTGCTAATTATTATGGGAATTCAATTCTCTGAAAATGAAGAAGACCATTTTTAATTATAAAATGCAATTCCAAAAAGTTTTTGTTAAATTTTTTGCTCCTCACACTGAGTTCTGAAGACATCTCTTACATAAAAGGAAGGGATTAATTCCAGTCTTGGGGCAGTCTTTAGGGAGAGACAAGAAATATCGACTTACATTTACAAAATGATGTTTCAGGGCCCTTTTGTTGAGGTCTCCACGCACCAGCTGATATAAGATGTTGAGTTACATGTAAACACAGGGAAGAAGGGCCTGCACATATCTCTGTAGTAGATCTCTGCCTGATTGATCCACTAGGCAAAGAAGGAATACTGTGTTAGTGGATAGCATTCGTTGGTTCCCACAGTAATTCAAGTATTTATAGACATGCTTTTTCATTTTCCTTCATACTGAATCTTGAACCACTTAAATCCAGATTATACCAATTATCAAGTACAACTGTTTGAAATCAGGGTTCTTTGACAATACTTTAAAAGTTTTCTTTTAAACTATCATACGCATAGATGCTCAAAGACACCAGACTTGAATTTTCCCATGTAAAAATAATGTGAAAGACCCCTCTAATAGTCTACTTCCTCATATGTATAAAAATGTTATTATATTTACAAAAAGAGACACAATCTGTTGCTTAAACAGTATTGTCTCCTTTTAAAAAATGTTTATTTTGAAATAGAATTCCAGCTGAATCATTAATAAATATCGCTACATAAAAATTTTACCACAATAAGCAAGCACCATGAGAATTTACCTGTGATTATTATGTTAGTACTTTACAATCCCTTAATTGAATAATTGAATAAAGATAAGAATACATAAATATATTTATTAGTCATCATATTTGTCTGATTAGGCTTTATGTTTAATATTATAATACAGGGAGATATTTGTGGAAATAACAGTGAATATTTGCTACAACTGGGTATGACAGAGGTATGCTAAACTGGACCATATAGCTATAAATAAAAAAGAAAGGTAAGGTCATGTGAGCATCAGATTCGTTTATATGGAATTAATTAACTGAATAATTACTACATTTATTTTAAAAATTCCTATGAGATAAAAAGTCATAGTAAATACAAGGTAGGTCTAAAACATTAACTCTGAACCTGAGAAATTAAAAATGAATAGCAACAGAATTAACAAAAACTTGGATAATGCTATTAATTACCCAGGCCTGGTGGCACATGCCTGTAATCCCAGCTACTCGGGAGGCTGAGGCAAGAGAATCGCTTGATCCTGGGAAGCAGAGGTTGCAGTGAGCAGAGATCACACTATAGAACTCCAGCCTGGGCGGCAAGAGCAAAACTCTGTTTCAGTGGGGGGGGCGGGGACAGCATTAGGAGATATACCTAATGCTAAATGACGAGCTAATGGGTGCAGGAAATCAACATGGCACATGGATACATATGTAACAAACCTGCACGTTGTGCACATGTACCCTAAAACCTAAAGTATAATAAAAAAAAAAAAAAAAAAGTAAGCAAAAAAAGAAAAACATCACGTTGGTGAAGCACAGTGTTTTCAAACCAAATTATTGGAAAACTATGGTTACCAGGAGCAATACAAGGATTTTAAGACTTCGCTTTGAATTTTATGAATACTACGTATGTGTGTGTGTGTATAACTTAAAATTATATGAAAACATTCAAATTTATAATTTACTGCATATTAATACATTAGAGACCAGTAACATGTTAACTCATGCTTCAAATTTAATTGGCAAGGGACTTCTCATTTTTCTCCAGACCTTAAAATAAATGTCTCCAACTGCAAACCACATTAAAATGTATTTGAATTTCTTATAATGTGTCATGGGTCTTCATTTGAATTTACATCTTCACATGTGCACCCATGTATTAATAAAATGTATGCATGAATTCACGACCTGAACACACATACACTATGTTTCATTAAATGCTCGACGAATCTCAGCCAAGTATGCTGAGAGGACACTCATGTCAGGGAATAATAGTTTTTCAGTAAGAAGTAAACATCTAATATACTATGTTATCATAGACTTGTATCATTTCAACATTTAGAAATTCTATTTATTGTGTATTACTTATTTTACTATTTAGGGTATAACATTTGAGAGCAATTGATTAAATTTACACTTAGAATTTATTATTTCACTTTAGTGTTTCTAAATCAACTTAGTTCAAAATTATGTGATTTTTTTTTTTTTTTTTTGACAGAGTCTTACTCTGTTGCCCAGGCTGGAGTGCAGTGGCGTGATCTGCAACCTCTGCCTCCCAGGTTCAAGTGATTCTCCTGCCTCAGCCTCTTGAGTAGCTGGGATTACAGGTGCCTGCCACCACTTCCAGCAAATTTTGTATTTTGTAGAGATGGGTTTCACCATGTTGGCCAGACTGGTCTCAAACTCCTGACCTCATGTGATCTGCCTGCCTCAGCCTCCCAAAATGCTGGGATTACAGGTGTGAGCCAACATGCCCAGCTAAAAGTAGGTGATAATGCCAAGAGATCTTAAACAAGATCCGGTTACTATGTTTTAAATATACAGAATTTTGCTGGATGATATATATAAGAAACTTATAGGATTGCTCTGTGTAAGGAGTCCTTAGTTCTGGAAGGAAGAGAAGTTCAATTTACTTTTGGTTGTATTGTATTGCATTGCATACTCATTTACAATATAGTTATTCTTTACAATTTTTACCATGTGCCTCCTGTAACAAATTAATTGTCTAGTGCAATGTGGCAAATGTTATAATTATGGATTTTTTTAATGTAATCTGAAATGACTTCATCGTAAGATTCCAAGGGTTCTTGAATCTAAACAACCAATATAAAGTAAATTTGAATCTGACATGCAAATGTTATTATCATTAACCATTTATATAGGAATATATATATATTTTTTAAGTCAGGAAATACATTTATAAAATGCATTTGAGTATTTTCTTTCATATATGTCATCTGAGAAAATAAGTTTTAATAGCCATTTCCCACAACGGCTATAAGGTTTAACTTTATCATATACTTTCACTTGTATTGGATCATTTAATTCTTCCAAGAAAAAAAAAAGTGAGGTGGGAATTATACTCATTTTATGGTGAAGAAAACTGAGGCTCAGAGAAGTTTAGAGCTTCTGGTAAGACCAAAGTGTCCTGTTCTGTTTTTCACAATATTTCCAGAGATGGAAGATGTACATATGAAAAAGAAATAACACAAATTTGAAAGTACAAGACAAGAAAGCACAGCACCTTCTACATAAGAAATTGAGAATTCTAAAAATAATAAAGCAATGGAAGTTTTATTCCAGGAGTATCATAAGAAGGCTGTATGGCCTCAGTGCTCTGAACACCAGCACTGATACCTGTTAGAACCTCTGCCTTAGTGCCAGTAACTAGATGTTTTTTGGGTTCCTTGTGCCTAAGTCCATGGTCTTGGGATTCTTTCTACTATCTCTGTTCTGTTAGGATCGAAACCTTACCTGTCTTTGCTACTTCCTGCCTGAAACACAGTATGTATTCATTAATAAGTATCTGATAAATAAATTTCTGTTTTCTGTCATCAACCTAGAGATTGGTTTTATTTTCTTGAACCCTAAAAGATATTGAGTTGTGGTTACGGACACTAATTGTTCTAATGCCAATAACTTATCTGCCCTCTTATATTATACATTGTTTTCTCTTCGCTAGTCCCCAACTGTCATGTTAAACTAATTGATGAAAATATAATCTATTCCTTTATGTATGTAACCTTCTTCACCTCTGCCATGCCCACCAATTTTTATTTGCCTTACTCTGCACTATTTAGGATATTGCATTGTCTCTGCTGCTCATGACTTCCTGAAGATATTACAGCTTACTTCATTTACCAAATATCCGTTGTGCTCATTTTATAAGTTCAATGCCAGGCCAGCAATGCCAGGTCTCATCTGTGCTTATTTAAATAGACTGTGTCCAGGCCTGTCCTCAATCATCACACAGAGTATAATTTACCACACTGATTTGTGCAAAGGCATTCCTCCAAGTGGTATTTGACAAGAATATAAACATTATAGACAACATTTTTTCAAACCTTTAGCATTCATGATGACACCTGACATTCTTGAGAATCACAAAGAAAGAAATTAGTAATTTATCTTTGAATATCATTTCAGTGGAAGGATCATCTTGCAATGCTATATTTAGTAAATTAATATCAACATATTCTCACAAAAGTGTATATTCTGATAATTACGCTTTTCCTATGTTCCGCCTGAAATATAGGTAATGTATGATGCTGTTAATACATTCACAATAGCCTGCAATGGATAAAAGTTGTTTAAATTCCTCTAGAATTCCCCACCCCCACTCCCCTGCCAACCAATTCTACTCTAAGAGGAATCTCTGCCTCTTTTTTTTTTTTTTCTGAGATGGGATCTCACTCTGTAGCTAAGTCCGTAGTGTAGCAGTGCAATCAGAGCTCACTGCAGCATTGATCTACTGAGTTCAAGTGTTCTTCCCACCTCACACCTCCCGCCCCAACCTGTAGCTGGGACTATAAGCACTTACCACCATTCCAAGCTAATTTTTAATGTTTTTGTGTGGAGATGAAGTCTCATTATATTGCCCTGGCAGGTCTTGAACTCCTGGGTTCAAGGAATCCTCCCACCATGGCCTCCCAAAGTGTGGGATTACAGGCCTGAGCCACCTGGCCCTGCCAAGAGTAATCTCTATCCCAAATTTTATGTTTGTATGTCCCTTATTTTTATTTATGTATTTATTTTTGAGGCAGGGTCTCAGTCTCTTGTCTGGGCTGGAGTGCAGTTGCATGATCTTGGTTCACTGCAACCTCTGCCTCCCTAATTCTAGCTATCCTCCTGCCTCAGCCTCCTGAGCAGCTGGGACTACAGGCACATGCAACCATGCCTAGCTAATTTTTGTATTTTTGGTAGAGGCAGGGTTTAAGCTTGTCCCTTATTTTTAGAGTGTTTTATCATGTAAATAATATAATATTTTAAGTCTTGCATGTTTTTGAAGTTAAATAGTATATTGTGTGTAATCTTACATTAATAAATTAATTTTCATTTTCAAAATATTTAATTCTAAATACACTAAAATTTATTCATCCACTCTATCGATGGATTTTTGGGTATTTTCAATGTTTTATTGTCTTAATGAAATGGTAATATAAATATTCTTATGGTCTTCTGGTGCACATATGTTCCCTTGGGTACAAATCTAGGAGACATATTGCTTGTTTCAGAACATACAAATATTAACATTTACAAGATAATGCCAAATTGTTCTTCAAAGTAGTTGTAGCAATTTACACTCACACTAGCAATGTACAATTAATACCAATGTTTTTCTCCAACATTTTTTATTGTTGAACTTCTTAACTTATGAAAATTAAACAGTAGCACATTGTTGTCTTGATTCAAATTTCTCTAATCTCTAATATTGGTTATATGCATTTAGTTTTAGAATACATATTTCTATCTTTTCCCCACCCCAAAAAACACACAAAAATGAATTCCTCTAGAATATCTGTAATTAAATATTGTGCTATATAGGTTTGGAGTTGTAGCTGAGTACAGGTCAACTTTATGAAAAGATCCTCACAAGGCTATTGCTTCTTATTGTATGTTTATTATAAATCAGTAGAGGAATAGTAAAAACAACATTATAGTAAAAATTTTGGTCTTTCTTTAGGATTTTAAAGAATCAAAATAAAAATAAAACAAGTAAAGATGGAAGCAGATAAAATACAAATGGGGACCATTTACTCCATTATAATATTAAGACATTGACTAATGAAAAATCATATTAATTTTTTTGCATGATACTAAAAGAGGAAAAAATGTAAACATATTTCACCCTTTAATGGATCAAGCTGCATGTTCTACTTTCAAAAATATGTAATTTTCATTATGGTGCCACAAAGAAGTTAGTGTTATCATCTGTACTTCTATTGTCTTTATAAATATATGTAGCCAGTAAACATTGAGTTAAGACTTTTCTTGTATTCAACCAGCACCAACAAGCAGAACATAAAACATGAATTTGATCACCAGACAATATTTTAAGACCATCTTTAAATAGCCTATATGAGTTAATTGTATGTAAAATGAATGGCTTGGTTAATTCACTGAAATCAACGGTTTTATCTCTCTGTAAAGCAAGAGTATCCCAAACTTGTACCTAATCAAAATGTACATAAGGAACTTAATTAAAATATTTATTCTTCTACCCTCTCTTAGTGAGTCTAATTTGACAGATTTGGGGCTTGGCTCAGAAATTTGTACTTTCAACATGAGCTCCAGACTAATGGTGTATCAGCTACACTTTAAGAATGATTTGGGGGACGTACTATCAGAACAGACTTTCTCCCTTTGGTAGAGTTCCTAACAAGAACCCTGAGAGAATCACATCACTGTATTATAACCTGGGGTACAGAGCAAGAGGCCATCTGAAAACAAAACAAAACAAAACAAAACAAAAACAACTCTGAGAATTCAGAGTTGACTAGAACCTGGGGAAGCCCTCTAGATTGTTCTCTACATTTGTAAAAGAAATAAATGTAAGAACTGCTCTAGAACGTATATTCTCAACCAGAGTGCCAGCTTCATGAATGCTGGGATTTGTGTTGGTTTTACAGCTTGAATGTGTCTGCTGAAGGCTTTCAATAAATATTTGTTGAAAAGGAAAGAAGGAAGAAAGGAAAGGAAGAAGGAAGGAAGGAGGAAAGGAAGGAAGGAAGGAAGGAAGGAAGGAAGGAAGGAAGGAAGGAAGGAAGGAAGGAAGGAGTTAATGAAGACTCAAGGTGATTCTTAACTTTATAATACAGAATTCTCTTTCCGTTTCCTCCTTTAATCCAGATAAATGACGTGCCATGATGGAAAATGTGAAATATGTTTTGTGATGCCTTTTTGCTGCTACTACCAACAGTAAACTCAAACTCTTGAAACTGGATTTTTTTTCCTCTTTTTCTGCCATGCTCCATAGTAATCCTCCTTGCTTGCATGTTCCACTACACCTCAGTGATGCTTCAGATATGCAACTAAACTACTGCACAATAAATATAAAGCTAGGACAAGTCACTTAATCCAGGTTTAAATATACAAATTTTCCTTGCAATAACTTAAAATTGATACTTCTCATCCATTGATTTCCTATCAGGATCTTGCCTACCAAGGGCCATGATTATTCTGGCTGGCATATCTCATTTTTTCCCTTTAGTTAGGCAAGTTACTTTAGTGACACTCTTGGTAGAGACTCTATTGTTTGGTGTCTGGAAGACAGTCTTTTTTTTTTTTTTTCCTTTCCCAGTGTTTTCTTTATAATCTTTGTAGTCTACTGTAATGGGTAAGCTTGGACTATGAACTCAGTTTTGAGTTCTGAGACTGACTTCATGAATACACTTAAACCTTAGATGATTTATTTTATTTCGGAAACTTTAATTTCATCATCAGGAAAATGGGAGCACTGCTAGAGAAGACCTCTAGGATCTCTGCTATTGAATGATTGTGTGATTCTCTGCAGAAAGGTAATTTTGCTAGTAATGCTGACCCTGATTCTTCAGATTCACTCTCTTACACTGTACCCTTGAGTATTTGTTTTCTTGTTCTCTATTAAGTATAAATAAATCCACAAATTTTCTGAAGATAGAAATCATAATTCTCTATCATTTTTGGGGAGGGATGATATTTTGTCACAACTCTGTAGGAAACAAATAGTTTAGGATTCAGAGGGGTTTTCACTTTATGAACTTGAGAATAGCTCATGTTGAACATGAAAATTTGTATATTCTCTGACGCTCTTTACGATCTTCTAAAATGTTTAGCAACAGTGAAATTATCCAGCCTTGTTATCTGAAAAAAAAAAAAAAAAGCTCTGAGAAAACAATTACACAAACTTTTGTTCGTTGACAGATGGCTGACAGACACAGTCATAGGCCCCTTGTTCTTTTGTTACTTCTTTTGGAGAAGTTTAATCATGTTAAATAGTAAAGTTTTCACTCCGCCAGCCCGGCCCCCAGTACATCATGGTTTTACATGTTGATGAACAACATCACCTTAACGCCTTAAAAAATGCAAGATATTTAAGCCAATTCCCCCATGTATAAAAGAAATACGTGTATACATATCTCTTAGCTCCTAGCTCCTTCCTGTCAGCACTTAAGTTTCCAGAATTCACAGTCCTCATATATTCTTCCTCTGCCTCTGATTTCTCTCCTTTCAAGCAATCTTAGCACTGTTTCTGTTCCTATAATATGTATGTCCTATAATTCTATATTTCTCTGCTATACTTTACCTTTAACATATATGCCTTATGTTTAATTCAACAAATCTTTATTGAATAGATATGTATAAAGTATAAATGTTCAAAGATGACTTAGATACAGCTTTTACACTCTAGGAGTTTTGCTAAGGAAGAGAGAATATATAAACAATTGTAATAAAGAATTAGTAGGATATATGTAGATAGATAGTTAAAGAAAAAATTAAAGTTTGGCCAGGTTATTCCCTGTTAGCTCTATTTTAATCAACTAATTTATTTTCAAGTATGATAAAGACTTGAAATTGATTCACACACAGATTTTAACAGTGGGTTTATGCATTTGTATTGCCTTCCCCCAAAATCAGGCCTCTAATTTTTAATTTTTTTTAATGTTTGATATGGTAAAACTGTAAAAATGACTTGGTGGCAAACTGGCCTTTCACATTAGCCCCTTAAATTACACTAAGTAGGCAAGAGAAGAGTATAATTACATATGAAGTTAGCAGTGCTTAAAAGATAAGCAATGGAAATGTTTTATGTCAATGATAACAAATATATCAAACACTACAGGCCAGGCACTATTCTTAATTTATTCATGTAAATTAAGACTTAAACTCGCTCATGTAGAGACTATTATAATAAACATTTTATAAATGAAGAAAAAGACATAGAAAGTTGAAGTGAGTTGCCTAGCTAGGAATAATTACGCAAGGGTGTTCAGCTTAAGAGCCCGTTTTCTTAGTCTTTACCTCTGTGTCTCTGCGGAGTAAGAATGCTGTTTGAAGGGCAAATGGCTAGGGAATCAAAGAAGTTGGGATCAGAATATTTCTGATACTTTGTATGAATCATTCCATTAGTTTTAGATGCTTTAGAAAATAAATATAAGCTATTCTATCTAAAATGCCTAATAAACTTCCTTGAATAAGGACACTTGCATCTGTCCAGTTTCCTACCCCTGGGCAAAAAGTATCAATATTTGCATTCATGAGCTTCTATCTTTTGAAGAGCACATGCATCTTATTGGCATCTTTTTAGAGTGTACATGTGGGGTGCATCACATCAAAAGATAAACGCATACCACAATGGCTGAAACATGGCTAGCAAAATAGTTGTGTTGAAAATTTGTTCTGACTCTTACCATCATCTAACCATCAAAAATAGCTGACATGATAACAATATCAGAACAGCTGTGCTATTTTAAAGTGTTTTGGTTCCTAAACAACCTCCCACTATTACTCCCTGTCAAGATTTGCTGTTTTTATCCACTGGTGCAAATAAATTATTACTTGAATATGGAATAGATCAGGAGAAAATATGAAAGAAATATGCTTAAGTAGATATATTTCCAGACCCAATAGTAATGGATGCAACTGATTTGCCAACTACATTCAGTTTATACATTGTAAAAATGAATCTGCTACCAGAAAGCCTGAGTTGAGAAAGTCCAGACTGGTTTATAACAATTTCCTGCTGGTGTTTTTTGACATAATCTAACTCTGAGTCAACAAAAAAGTTTTTTCTATATCATGTAGCTTGACAATATTAATTGAATACTTCCCCTTAGAATTTGAACCATTGACAAAAAAGCCAAAATTTTTATCATGTTTCCAGAGGTCAAAGCTTAATTAGCAGGCAATAGTTTCCTGGGCAGGTACAGTTGTTATGTCTAAAAAAGACCTCAATGAAATATACCATCACTCAGTTTAATGCTCAGTTTTCTGAATAAGAAAGACAATGGATCCACTGGAGGGTGAACGTAGTGTCATGATAACTAAAGTCAATTTGTTTGTTTGAGAATCCTCTTAGAATTTTAGTTATTCAGCTGTGTTTACTAATAAACTGTGCAGGCATGTAAACAAGCAGTCTCAGAGACACAATGGCTAGACTCTCTGTTTCCAAAATATTGGCCCCAATTGTAAAGTTCATTCACAAAACTACACTTCCATTGGTTGAGCAGTGGACAGCTGAGCAAAAGAGAAGCTGTTGTTCTAACTTTGTGATATTTTTGAACGTTATGAAATCTTAAGGTACATACTACGTAATACTACCAAAGAATAAAAATAGAATGAGCAAAATTTCATATAAATACATACAAGCGCCACATAATTCTTTTAAATTTAAAAAAAGAGATGGAAAGGAAAAGGAGATGAAGATCAGTGTTATGCTTCAGGCTTTTTATGTAGGATATACTAAAACACCATGACCAAATGGCTCTGCCATTGTGGGTAGTTCCTGACCTGCCATTTCCCACAGTCCAAATTTTTCAGGTCAGAAGAACGGGTTAATTGCTTTACAGTCTCTAAGATTCTTTTATAAAATTGTTAGATCACATCAATAATATCTGCCAATTAAATACTTGACTTTTATCTGATATTCTAGATCTGGTAAAAAAATATATACATATATATGTATGTCTAACATTCTATAAGCAACTCAAGTCAATGACTTAACTATGAATGTTTTATGAGTCATAAATATTACATATATATATATCCCTTTAAGTAATAGTTCATAAAATACATTTAGCTTTAACTTTCTACTCAACATATATTTATAAACTTTAACATTACTGAAATATCTCGGATCCCTAATATACAGGTAGCCTATAATTCCCACAGAGTTTGAATTAAAGCTACTTTTAAAGAGTTAATAAAGTTTCTTATTTAGTTTTTAAATGAAGGAAATAAAAGTTGAGCTTGAAATATTAAGACTGACTCTTCATGGGAACTGGAATGAATTTTTCAGAAGTATTCAGAAAAATATCACTTTGCCATATTTTTTTCTAATAAAAAAGGTGGATACCCTATTCACTCTGAGTATTTCCTAAAATTTCATGGATTCTGTGTTTTGATCCCAACATAAATATTTTGGAAGTCAAATACTGGAAAAACGCTAGAGAAGATTCTTGAATCCCACCTTTATATCCCTTTCCCTCCGTAGCTGAAGTAGAAGTTTTCAGCCTTGTCCTAACAGAACTTCACTGCAAATACTTGGATCCCTTTGTTTCCCCATCTTAGGCTTTCTTCAGCTCTGCAACCAAAAATGCGCTAAACTTAATATACCCAGGGTCAATCCTCAACAGATGGAAAGACTAGGTGGATAAACCCCCAGCCTTCCTATTGTTCAGTGGGACAATTTGAAGGTATGATCCACACAATAGCTCAGAGGCGATCCAATAGAGTGGAGCATCAATTATCTGTAGCAGTAACCCTCTCATTAATGTACCATTTATTGGCTTTTCTCCTTTTCCCATCTCACTTATCTCATCTGTCCCTCATTCATATCTCCTAAGATCACCTCCCAAACAAATTATATGTTTGTTTGTCTTTGTCTCGTATTGGCTTTTGGAGAAAAATGAACTAAAATAATTTGACCTCCAGTTTCTATAAAGAGATACTTAAACCTTTCCAATACCAATAAACAAAAATTCAGTGAACCTCTTGAAGTAAAACTCACAAAACAATGTTCTGATGAATTAATCTATATGATTCAAAAACTTGTGTGTTCCATTGCCCTGACTGCACAGAGAATCTAAATGTCAAAAAGAAACCAAAGTTATCCTCAATTGTCCCTAATTTTTGGTTTTGCTGACACATGAAACTTAGATGTTGCTATGTTGTTCAGTATTTGGCCAGCAAAAAGCTTGGCTAATTCTCTTATTATTAACCACAACCTACATCATCATTGTTGCCAAGAATGTGAAGATAAACTCCTCAATGTAATGCATGCCAAAAATATTGTGTCCTTTGTGTCTAATTGAACATTTTTTCCATTTTTTAAAAGTGAGCACTTTTTTCAATTTTATTTGTTTTTAAAAAGACTATTTTTAACTGGATGAACTGCTTACTAATTCTTTCTTCTTTTTCTGTTTTTCCTGTTGAGTACTTCCTATTTACTTTTCTTATCTAAGGTGAACAGCATAATGTTTATACATATATACACACCATATATATTAAAACATATATAGTTTTGTATGTGGTTTTATGTATACACACACACACACACACACACACACACACAGTTAAATGGTTAGTTTAAACACATGAACAAGGTAAGGCTATTATTCTTTTGTTGGTAAGTAACTAAATGAAAATGCTTTACTCCTAAGTATTTTTATTAAATACTAGTACCACTAAATTAGAAAATTCTCAGGCCCTAGATTTTATATTAGGGATTTATTTAGCCGTAGTGCAAATATGTAGAATATAATTCATAGGGAAACATTTTTTCCAGTTAAGAACCTTGAGGATTATATTAGCAAAAAAATACTTAAATTTGATTTTTGAGGCTAATAAAATAAATGTAATTAATAATAATGCAAAAACATAACTACAATTGTTAAAATATATTAGTTTGATATTTTGTCTAGTTAATTTAACAAAAGAAAATGAGATGGAGCAGAGAAAAGGAAAGAACATAAATTGTCAGAAAGTTGGTCTACTTTGTAAAATTTTTAATTGACTTAGATGTAACTAACTTAATAGTATGTTACTTGAAAATATAAATAGTAAAATTTGTTAGAATTTTAATTGTTATCTCATGGCCAAATGAGATGTAAACTGTAGAAAACCTCTGTTTTTCTAAGTTGTAATGAGGAAAACTTACCTTTCTGTCTACATGTAACTTTTCAGAGCCAAAATATCTCTGAAAAAAATTGTCTCGGCCGGGCACGGTGGCTCACGCTTGTAATCCCAGCACTTTGGGAGGCTGAGGCGGGCGGATCACGACGTCGACAGATCGAGACCACGGTGAAACCCCGTCTCTACCTAAAATACAAAAAAATTAGCCTGGCGTGGTGGCGGGCGCCTGTAGTCCCAGCTACTCGGAGAGGCTGAGGCAGGAGAATGGCGTGAACCCGGGAGGCGGATCTAGAAGAACTCTCACTCATTGGTACAAAGAGATGTGCATAAAAATGATCATTTAGCATTGTTTGTAATGGCAGAGAAAGGGGAAACTACCTAAATATGTGTCGTCTGGAGAGTAGATAAGTAAACTGTGTGGATACACAGTGAAAATAAATGAACTACAGCAATGGATTAACCTCATAATGCTGAGGGTTAAAAAAACAGAGTTGTTGGCCGGGCGCGGTGGCTCATGCCTATAATCCCAGCACTTTGGGAGGCCGAGGCGGGCGGATCACGAGGTCAGGAGATCGAGACCACGGTGAAACCCCGTCTCTACTAAAAATACAAAAAATTAGCCGGGCGTGGTGGCGGGCGCCTGTAGTCCCAGCTACTCGGAGAGGCTGAGGCAGGAGAATGGCGTGAACCTGGGAGGCGGAGCTTGCAGTGAGCCGAGATTGCGCCACTGCACTCTGGCCTGGGCGGCAGAGCGAGACTCCGTCTCAAAAAAAAAAAAAAAATTGTCTCTTTGAAACTCTTTTTCTTTTTTGATAAACAATAATTATATAGTTTTTTAAGTGACAACTCATTAAGAGCCATAAATGACATTGAGAGAGTTATAAAAGATTTTAATTTTATATATTGACAAGTATAATCCAAATTTCCTATTTCACCAAATAAAAGTAAATTTTCGTAATTACATAAAAATATGTACTAGTATGTCTTGAAGTTGATTATTCTATTAGTGGTTTTTTTTCTGCTTTTGTATGGATAGAATCAACCTTTTGTATGCTGTTTCTTTTGCCCTATCTTTATATTTCCTGGGTACCAATCTCCTTACCTGCAAAGAAAAAGATTTGAAAATGTGGTCTCTAGTGTCCTCTCCTGACATAGCCTATAGATTCTAAATCCTATCCACAATTCCCAATTCAAGACCAGATGGCCATTTTTGGTTCCCCCACCCATGTTATCGAGATGGGCTGACTTCTCTCTGCCAAGTTTGTTCATGGGACCAATATGGTATATCCAAAGTGTACCTAATCTTGAAAAAATGATGACATCCTTGAAGATAGAGTATGTATTATACTTTCCTATCCTCATCACAGAATAGATGTTTAATAAATACCTATACTATCATTACAAAATCACTTATATCTTGTATGATATTGTACTAAAAAGAAAAGAAAGTGACTCACTTGATTAAGTTTCTTATCTTTTGGGGGGCACAAACTCTGCTTTTTACAACTTTTACTCAGGAAACTGATTTAACACAGAGAGAACCAATAAGTGTCACTATTTTTGTTGTATTACTTTCCCCTGCATATCTTGATTTAGAAGTATTCTTTTATTACCAAAGAAATAATGCATCACTGAATCAGGAAATGTTTAATTATGGTCTGGTAGGAAATTTGCTCACACATAGGTAAACCGTGTAACTTTTGGAGTCATTGAAAAGTAGTATTTCTTAATATCTGACAAGGCGTCTGCTATGCACTTAGGACAAGCCTCAAAAACACTTGTTTGACTATAGGTGGATAGGTGGACATTGGGTCAGAGTCAGACATGTTTTTGAACTATAGCTTTGCCATTTATTGAGTAAACTTAGAGAAGTTGATGAATTCTTCCAAGCTTCAGTTTCTCTGTTACAGTAAAATACAGAATGGCAGTAACTATCTTATATTTTTGTTGAAAAGATTCCTTAGGATGACGTATATAAACCACTTAGCATTCCTTGGCATAAAGAAAGAAGCTTAATAAGTAATTTTCTTACTATTTAAATTATTGTGTGGAAGCATTTGTAGAGTGTATTTTTGTTTATCTTTAAAAACAGTTTGCTTTGGTTTGTCAGATTAATTTGTGAGAACATGAATAGCACAGTTTCATAAGAAGTTTAGAACCTGTGTAGTGTAAGACCACGGAACCATCAAATATTAGAGCAGTAGAACCCTGAGACATGAAACATTTCATTTCACTTCCATCATTCACAACACATAACACATATACGTCACACAGATGAAGAAAGGGAGACCCTGGAAATTGGAATATATTTTCTTTGTTTGCACATATAGAAAACTTGGGGGCTAGTCCTAATTCTCTCTTTTTCTAGCCAGTGTTGCTTTATCCACACAATTCAGTCCTCTCAGATAATGAGAGATCAACATGAAGAAAATTGGAAAAAAGTAACAAAACATGACATAGATTTGGAGTGTATGTGTTATCTATTAACAAAATAGTGCTATAAGACAACCATAATGCTCAGTGACATACAATAATAAACATTATTCAGATCTATAGGTGGGTTACTTATGCTGGACTTAGCTGGCCAGATTTTCTGATCTGATTGGGCACCCTCAGGCACCTGTGGTCTGTTTCTGAGGAAAGACGGCTATTGGCTGAGGCACTCAGCACTTCTCATAGTCTATTATCTTCAAGGTAGCTTGGGCTTGGTCTCACAGAATGGTAGGAATCCGAGAGAGAGAGAGCAGAGGCGTTCACATCTCTTGAGGCTTAGGCTTATCCCTGCTACAGTATCACCTCTGCCAAAGTCTACTAATCAAATACATCATGAAACCAATCCAGAACTAAGCGGTGGGGAAGGTGGGGAAGGAGACTCCACTTCATGCTGGGAAAAACTTCAAAGAGCTGTTGCTAAGGTGTAAACACGAATGGGGTGAAGAGTTGGGGCCAATTTTTTAAGCATTCAAAGGAGATTGTACAATTATGTAATAAAATTAACCTTTCCATCCTGTCTTATAATATTTCTCCAAAATATTTGATACATTGGTGTCTAGTTGCTGTCTAATTGATATTATAAGAAAACTTCAACATTTAATAAGAAAAAAATGCCAAAATAAAATCTTTTAAATGTTAATAAACTCAGTTGGATTGCAAAATGTAAATATCAACGTTATCTCTTCTTTAACCATAAGCAACCTTCTGTACCCTTAGTCACAGTGCATGTGGGCTGTTCTTTATCATGAATTAAAATCAGCTTTGAAACCTCTTTGTCACTTTCTGAAATCAAGATTAGAATTAAGTGTTAATGCTACCAAATATATCAATCATCTTAACACAACCATTTCGGTACTCATACAGAAGCCTTATAATCCTATTACAATACAACATATCAGAAAATCTTGAAAATTATTGTTGTGATATATATGCATTTTATACATTTTTATTTTATTTATATTTTAATATAGATAAGAGTAAAAATAATTACTAAAATAATCAGTTTATTTTATTATTTTTAATGGTAAATCAAGTAGATTTTAGGTGAAAAGATTTAGAGTTGAAATAATCTATCTTATGTATAAGGTAGAAATATTTGCCCTTTTTCTAAAGTATTATTGTTAGTTAACAAGAAGCCAAATTGAAAGGCTGTTTATAAAACAATTTATAGTTACTGTTTGAAATATTAGTAATATTATTCAAGGATATTAGTAAGTTATTGGAACTTATTAAGAAGATAAATATCTGAAATTAATTTTCTATCATAAGTACAAACATTTTTTAAAAATTGAGCTTATCTGAATAGAATAATATTAAAATAAGCATATTCCCTACTTCAACACTTAAAATTCTTTTGCTAAAATAAATTAACTTTCATAACAAATATATTATGAACAATGCATATGATTTTTCTATTCCACTGGAAATAAAGGTAAACTTTAAAGTAAGATGATTGTTCTATAAATTTCAAGACAATTCTAAGTAAAAATGTGCTAATTTCATCTTAATGGTGTTACCTTAAACTAAGCCAAATCATGAGTATAAGAAATCAGACTAGGAGAGAATGAAATATAAGTCCCTGAGCTTTAATAAAGAGTAATTATTTCAACTGAGGGTTTTTTTAGGACTTGATGCTTTTTTACATCACTGACATTATGGGAGATATTATCAAAATTAGTAACAAGTATTTTTGAAGATGTTAATATTTGAGGAATTATAAATGCAAGACTATAGTTACAAATGCTATAATCAAACTTTTATACATTTATAAAGAAATAACATTATAAATATAAAGATTTTCTGTTTTTCATCTTTCATCAACCATGAATGGCTTTCAAATTCTTCTGTTAGCATAGGAGGAATAATGTTTCAAAATGTATTTTTTTGAGCATATATATTGGCAATATAATGTGCTAGTTGAACTTCTAACACTTGGCTGATATTAAGTCTCGGTTACTGTGCTTTTTCTCTGGTATTTCTAAAAGTGCTGTACGGCGATATTTTTCGTTTGTTGATTTACCTGTTTAGACAGAATAGGTATCTAATTTAGAAAAGGTGGCTCTTATTTATTATGACTTTTATATTTATTTACAATGTTCAGTATTACGTTACATTCTCCTTAATGAAATCAGCTAAATTCCAACAACAACAACAACAAAACTCTGAGGTATTCATGTAGAGTAGGGTGCGATAACCTTTGCTGTTTTTCCAATAATTCATTTGGCACTTATAGCTTATAATAAACATTTCTCTTCATGCGCTCTGAGGGAATCTGATCTTTCGCTAAGGTAAGTACTATCCCAAGGGTTCAGAGAAGATGGAAAGAATTTAGAAACCTCAAAGTTGGCTTCTGTGAACACCTGGTTAATTATGTGAGACAATAAATGGGAAGTATGGCAACTTTAAACATATTTATTTTCAGACTACCAGGGTGTGTATATATACGTGTGTGTGTGTGTGTGTGTGTGTGTGTGTGTGTGTATAGTTTTCCAACTTCCCCATGTAGAATACATATAAAATAAATAACTTCATAATAAACCTTATGAAAGATAGCCCTCCAGATTGTGGCTCATCTAATTTTACCTTAGAAGGAATAGGATTAGTTACCAATCTCAATAACAGATACCTGAAAAGCTACCAGATCATTAGGACTGGAAATCAAAGCACATGTCCATTTAGGAAGGGTCTTCTGAAATTGGTCTTCTGAATTATTTTAAATGTTAGGGATACTTGTGATATTTTAGTATATGGAAATATATTTTGCATTGAGTCTCAGTCTTTACATGTATGGATGATATACATGTAATAATGTTTGTTCACTTGTTGTTTATGGTCAATGAGCAGTAAGAATAACCCTCCCGTTGTCTTCCAGAGTAAAATTAACAACCATAATAATACAAATAATAGCTAATAAAATATGCTATTATGTTACATATGTTAATCTTTCCCAAAGCATGCTGATTTTACTACTAATATTACAACTTTACTGATTAGAAAGTTGATTTTAAGTAGTTAAACACTTAGTTGCCCGCAATGATCCAATTCACAAGGGGCAAAACTACAATTCAGATAGAGGAGATGACTCCAGATTTTGAGCTGTTATTAGCTGCTACACTGTACACTGTGATAATTTGACTGTATTAGGAGGTCCAATCTCACACTTATATTTGTACTTATGCAAAGCCCAAAACACTCCATTGAAAATGAACATGGGTATGACAGAGGCCTCCTTTTCTATCACAGGTTTCTTCCCTTTATGCTCATTAGAGCTAACCTAATAAATACAAATGTTTATTTTTATGAGAATGTTTCTAACATATCAAGATTTGCACATGCCATATCATTACCAATAAAGTTCGCTAATGAGCATGGCTTTGTACATCCAGAACTGTAAATGGTCCAAAGTGCGTCTTATACTCAGGCAAAATAAGTAACTTCCCACATACATGTGTGATTTTGGAGGTGCCTACAGAGCTCTTCTGTACCATCCTATCTCCACTCCCCAAATCCCAAACACCATCAAACACCTAATTTACTCATCACCAAACTCTGAATTGTCAGGATGCGTTATAAATGGAAAAAGCTCCAACGTGGGAAGAGTTGATAGGTGAAGGAAACTGTAGGCTTGGGATTTGAACTAATGCTCTCTCCATCCCTATCTCAGTAAGGAAAGGCAGTGTCTTGCCAAAGAAAAGTCACAGTAAAAGGGAAAATGAAACTACTATGTTTTTGTCATATTCTAAATGTCATGACCTAGAAAATGTTATCCTTTCATAAATACCATTGTCAAATATCAAAATGTTAGTGGTATAATAGTAGAAATTAAAAATCTAATTAGATCAAGATACTAATTTAGTAGTGAGGTCCCACTTCCTACTTCAGATTGGCTTCAATTCAAAAGAAGTCAGAAAAAAATATTTTTAATGCTGTTGTAACAGCATTACAGTTCTCTATTTTTGTTTTGCCTCTGTTTCAAAAATTATATCTATGTAATTTATTTTATAAATAACAAAAATGGCCACAAATTTTACCCTCTTATACAAACTTATTTTTGCAGTGTAACTTTTTGTGTCTCCTCCAACTTGCAACTCTTCCATCAAGAAGTAGAATCTATCTTCCACCCCTTGATATGTGGCTTATTCATATGACTTGCTTTGACCAATGGAATATTAACAAGTGTGATGCTAATAGAGATTTAAAACTGTTTATGCACTAGAGCTTGCTCTCTTATGGCTCATTGAATCTTGATGCTCCATGTGCAGACACCTGAGTATCCCTGGAGGATGACAAAACTTTTTAAATGAGGACTTTATAGACTAATCAACTTGCCAACTGTCAGATATGAGTGAGATGATTCTAGACCATTTAGCCTTGGCTGAGCCTGTGTAGACAGAAAAAAAAAAACTGTCTAAACAATCTAAAGAATTGTGAAAATAATAAATACTTGTTGTTTTAAGCCAATAAGTTTTGGGGTGGTCTGTTACACAGCAAAAGATAATTGATACATTCCCTAGCTTTTTTCTTATTGCTGTTGCTGTTATTGTAGATACAGATATTTAAGAAAACATAACTAGCACTTTCTGGCATGGGAAAAATACATATGGAAATGTAAAAATATGAATGTTCACACTCTTCAGTAATTCTAAGAGAGCATCTAATTGCTAGGTTCCGAAATAGAATGAAATACCACTGCCCAGTTTACACAACGCAAAACTGGCTCCCGTTGTGTTGCCAGTATTACATGCGAGGAAAATGAGAAGTACAGTTATGTTTATGTTGACACGTCTTCATTTCAAGTTTAAGCATTTGATTTGTTTATACTTTCCCCCATTTCCTTGGTTCAGCTGCACTGTCTGGGTTTTAACAAGCTTCAGTTTTACCTCATTCGGTGAGACAGTGTCTGAGTTTAGGATTAACATTTGTACAGTGAAACATAAATGCTCATGAATTGTATATAATATTTTAGCAAACGCTTATTTAGTTTTACTGCTTTCACAATTTTTGGTTTAACCAGCAGCCTTCTGTTACTCCCTTACAAGTTCAATTTAATGGATGGTAAGAATGTAATAGTTGGAATGTTTTTATTCTAGGTTAATAAGTTTAGTAGGTAGCTGCTCTCTGCTGTGGATTAAATAAAAGTTTCAAATTTTGTTTTATCTTTTTCTGTTTCCCTCTGTTCAAAATTCTAACTGCTTCTCTTAACAAATAAATCTAAAAAGTTTAAGTTTCTCTGAAATAAGTGCATATCCTGATCGGATTAACTAAAAAAAAATGCTTGAAAAGTTTTTAAAAAACTACACACAAAGTTCTATGTCACTATAACACCATTTTTCTATCTTGTGTATGTAGGATATTTTTGAAATCTTCTGCTTTCCCTATTTTTGCCCTTCTTCCAGTCTCCTGAAATAAGCTCTCCCTGTCCTCAGGAATTCAGTGATCTAAACATCATAGAGTTAGAAGAAAACTTAGAGGCCTTCTTGAGTCTATATTTAAAATATACTTTACTCCTATTATCAGTAAGAAATGCATTAATAGATACACATATAATATTAATAAAATATCATCATAAATTAATATTTATTTTCATATTTTCATCAATGCATGAAGATAGTTTTTAATTCTATTTCATTTCATTTCCATTTACTTCTATTATATTATCTTTTTATTTGTTGCTTTTTTTTCTTGTTTTGTTTTTGTTTTTAAGTGTTGGTCACTCACTACTAAATAGACTTTGCATTTTACTATTGGATTTTGGCCTATAGTTGGAAATATACTGTCCTACCTTAGCAGGAATAAAATAATTTACATCTTAAGACGCCTGTTATTATACCTATTTCATTTCTTCTCATCTTTCTCTGCTTTTCTCCTAGTAAAGTAGGTATCTCTATTCTAACTTCCTTTCGAAGGAGAGGAAATGTTATCTCCACAGACCTCAGGCCCATGGCAGAGCCATCCCATGAATCTTCTATCCTTGGATCTCCTTTTCTTTGATTTCCTCATAATTATAATGACTCTCAAATTGGCTTATAGTTCATTTCATCTTTTTAAAAAAATATCTTGTCACCTGTCCTTCTTAAGCCACCCTACACACATATACCCTGCTTCCAGCAACTTTTCAGTTTTCTTTTTTAGCTTCATTTTTTTATCCCAGTGGCCCCTGCCCAAGACTTTTTCTTAGATATTACTCCTTGTGATCATAGCCCATATCATCATCATTTTTGTAGAGCCCCAAACACCACTAGGAATAATTTAAAATGGCTGGAATCAAGTATGGTTAGCAAAAATGACTTCCAAAGATGGAGAAATAAAAAATTATTTTGATGAGAAATGGGTCCCTCTACTGGTTTAAAAAATAATGAAGATTTAATTAACTAATTGATGTCCCTTAAATCTTTCTGACGCTTTTCTAGATAAGCATTGGACAATGATATCAAGTAAATAAATTAAAGTTTGAGAATATATGTCCTTTTTTAGAATTATGTCAGGTAATCTCTCATATATGAGCTGAATCCCAGTCTACTCTACTTCCCAGAATCACTCAGAACTCACTGGAGGGAAGCTCTTGCTTTTCTGCCTCTGGTATCTGCTCAAATGCAGGCACTCTTATGGTTACAAACTTTCCCAGCTTCCACTCTCTCTTATGTTTCCCACCCCAAACCTTTCAATCTATTTTCCCCCTTTCAATCTATTTTCCCCCTATTTACCTATGTCCATCTTTATGAGAAATGAAGTATGTTATTTTCAAACCCAAAAGTATCCATCCTTGCAGGCACATGCAATTAAAGTGGGGTAGGTGCATTCCTATCATGACTTTCCAGACTTTCAGCTGTAAGATGGGGATGCATTTATGCTGTGCAGAGAATCTCACTGTGCTGAGAACCTATATTCTTCTCTTGGGAATCAAATCACTTCCCTTCCTTTTTCCTCACTAACCTCAATTCCCAGTTACTCAGTATGTATTGATGCAGCTAGATGTAGATAGAAAAGCAAAGTTCAGAGTCATAGGTCTCTGCTAGAGAGCTTTTGCAGTTTTGAAGGTTATCGAATTCATGATATTGCTAATTGGTGGATTTCAATGGGGAGAAAAACAATCAGTCAGTGTGGGCTGAGAAAATAGTTAAGTGCCAATAATTTTACCTCACGTTCAATAGTCACCACATGCCTTCCCTATCTCATCCTTTATTTATCAATAAAGTATTTATTGATTGATTCATTTTCTAATGGTTATACTATTTATTACTAGAGTCGAATTTTGATTTGATAGTTTTTATCACTTATTTATAGCAATATAAATCACATAGTAATCTGCCGCTTTTCAATAAAGCCAACATATGAATTGTATTTGATCCTTTTTATCTGGAGGAACAGCTGAAATTTTTAATTTTAGAAAACAAAAGCAAAAAGTAGAATCTTTTCTTGAAAAGAAGAGCAGTATATATAACCTTAATTCTGTAAAAACTCAATCAATGGAAGCCAGGAAGTGATAAGAGCAAACTAATGACAACCGTTGCCAGACAATGTCTCCTTGACAGAATTAGCTACATAAATCATTTGTAAGGCCCCAGTGCAAAATAAACAGTGGGGCTTCATGTTAAAAAATTACCAAGGATTTCAATACGCCAATAGCAAAACATTGAACTATTCTCAGGGCCCTTCTAGGTATATAGGACTCTTTACAACTGCACAGGTCATGTATATCCATGAAAAAGGCCTTGATTCTAGAACTTGTTTTGCAAATATATACTGAAAGCTACAATATCCTCCTCATCTGTATCTGTATCTATTGTATTGAGTCTTTTTTTTTTCTTCACAAGAAGAACTTCTTGGAAGAGTAGTCTAATTGACTGCTAACAAATGTGCTGGGAAACTGCTTATATGTGTGGAAAATAACACAATTAGATTTCTATTTCATACTATTAAGCAAATAATCAGTTCTAGGTGGATTTAAGACTGAAATGTAAAAATTGAAATTTTTTTTAAATTTGAAAACAATAGAGATTATGGCTTTAGGCCAGAGAAATGTACCTTAAAGAAGGTTTACAAAAAGCATAAAAGTTGAGATTGATACATTTAACTATATTAAACATTTTAGAAACTAAATTAAAAGACAAATTAAATACATTAAAAAAAGTCAAGGCTATAATGTGAGAAAGTTATCTGTCATACAGATAGCTGGTAATAGGTTGCCATCAGAATGTATAAAAAATCCTTTAAAATAGGCAATGATACATTTTAAAAATACTATAAAAAATGAATATACTTAAACGACAGATATATCTATAAAAACATGCTCATTATCAGAACAGTTCCAGGTACCATTTTACACCTCATCCTCATCTCCATCAATTACCTTGGATGTAGTCACAGAACTTCTGAGTCACTAGGGGTAGGGTGCGGCCTTGGAAAGTTAATTTTGAAGAAGCTCTCTGAGGGATTCTGATGAGTACCATGGTTGAAAAATGTTTTCTTGAATTGTAACAGATCCTGGTCCAAAGGAATCAATCATCATAGCCTAAAATTGTAACTTCCACACAGTTTTTCAATCTGTCACTTCCTTTCCATTGCTGTGGTTCAGAGAGGCTTAGAGAGGGACTTCGGTACGTGTAAAGAGGTTGGTCTTAAATGCCAGACAGCAGTATGCTCCAGCTGTGCAGGAGGTGCAAGGACCATTAACCAGAGCCTTCCCACAACTACATGGAAAGCAAGGAGAGTAGTGTGCGTGAGTCTCCACCAATGTCTTCTATATTAGGTGACAATCATTTCCTCCAAACCCTTTCTCTCTAAACCCACAGCTCACAGAGAAACTGTATTTCCTGATGTCCACAAGAACCTGTCTCACTTCCTCTTTCATCCTTGATTGATGGAGGGAATAAATCATTCTTCACGTCTAGTGAAAAAGCAGGGAAGAAGTGCTCAGGGAAGGATGCAGCCAGGACATGGATTTTTACTGGTCCTGAAAAGATGATTAGTTGCCCTAATAGAGCACAGGCATGTTCTGATAACAGTAACTTCTGCATCATTTGAGGCAGAAACAGAAAAGCCTTATATAGTGTCTCACAAAAGTACCCTTTAGCTAATCTCTCTAATATATAAAAAACTGTAAATCTCAAGAAATAAAAGATTAAAAGTATATATATAAATGGGTAAAAGACATGGATAGAATTTACACAGAAAAAATAAATGTACATAAAATATATGAAAATATGCACCGTGTTTTTCTTTATAAAAATGCAGAGATTACTCTTACTGGGAAACTGGAAAATTTCAGAAGTTTTACAGTTTATTCTGTAGCTGTGGCTTTTGGAAAGCAGGAACTCTCATGTCTTGCAAAATGGTCAATCTCTATCAAGGAAAATTCCCTTTGATCTATAATCTCACTTTTAGAAATCCACCCTGACAATTGGCCTTCCAGAATACAAAACAACATATTATGATGAATTGTTATAATTTTGTGTTGCCTCGGCATTCATTTTGAATACAAGTTAAACTTTCTGATACCAGAAGCAGGGCTCAGTCCTTTTTGACACAATTTCAGTTCTACACCACACTTATATGACTCAACCTGGCCAATAAACTTAGATCCATCTCTCCCGCTTCTTTTAAAAGGACAGTCAGGCTTTGCCTGGGAATGTAAAGTGACCCACACCATATTCCCTTACATATACCGCTAGTTGCCATGTGCTCTTCTCCCTCTCTGTCTGACTCTTCATTCCTGCCTCTTGTGACCTGGGGACAGAGGACTGCCCTCTTGACTCATTGTGCCTCCCTGCCCAGGATCTGTAAGTGAAAATCTTTGAACTTGTTTCTCATTGCGGTAGTATATTAAATTTGCGCCTTCCATCTGAAAAACCAGGGGCTTCCCCAGGCTGGGTTTTTTCCTGGAAATGCAGGCAAGAGCACAAAGTCAGGCTTCCAGTGCCAGAGCAATGGTCAGTCATAATCTGGACACAGGTCAGACAAGGACAACATAGGTATCTGGCAGTATAAAGAAGTTTCCCATGTGACAGACACCCCAACTCCACCCCATCATCACGAGTTGGACAACCAGACATTAAGCCATCCTCCGAGTAAAGAAATAAATATCTTATGAAAGGCATACTGTAAACACCCATATCCAGCCCCAGTCCTTTTCCTTTAGGGAAGGGTTACTAGGTGCTCTGGTACTGGAACCCCAGTTTAGCTGGGGGCTCTCAAAACATATATGCAAATATTATTTTTTATGATGCTATTTCGTATTAGCAAAATTTTAAAACTTAAATTCTCATCTATAAAAAACTGCTTTAATAGAGCATCATAAAAAAAACAAAAAGAAATACTAAGTAGCAGTTAGAAAGAATGAGAAAAATCTGTATAAATTGATAGAGGAGTAATTTCTAGAATATAATTTTATGGAAAAAAGGAAGGTCAAAAACTGCATTCAATATTTTAGTATGTTATTATTTGTGCAAAAAGAAGATAGATTTTCCTGCAAAAAGAACTAGGGGAAATATAAACCAAAAGGCAATAAAAATGATTATATATAATGGATGGGAGGGAAAGGGTGGAGCTGGGTATAGTGAAAGGAAGATTTCCTTGAGTAAAATTTTTAATATAATTAAAAATCTAAACAAAATAAAAAATCTAAAGTTATCTAATAACTGAGTCTATAATTATTACTATTAGTGGCAGTATCCTTATTTATGATGTTATTTTATGGGTACTATAGAATAAAGCCAATAAATTAAAACGTTAATTTTATTAAAAGAAAACATGCCTGTAATCCCAGTGCTTTGGCAGGCAAAGGAAGGAGGATTGCTTGAGGTCAGCCTGAGTAACACAGCGAGACACCATCCCTACAAAAAATGTTTAAAAATTAGCTGGGCATGTAGCACAAGCCTGTAGTCCTGGTTACTCAGGAGTCTAAGGCAGGAGGATTGCTTGAGCCTACTAATTTGAGGGTGCAGTGAGCTATGATCACGCCATTGCACAGCAGCCTGGGTGGCGGAGCGAGACCTTGTCTAAATCATACATACATACATACGTACATGCATATTTTTACTGAGAGAAAAACAGGTACCAATATAAAATACAAGGTAAAAAAAATCCTGTTAATATTAACATTTTGTTAGAAATATTAGCTTGAATTCTTGATTAAAAACACCAAATGACATTTCCTGTGTCTGTCCACTATAAAGGTCTAGAAATAACAATAACCTAGTAGCAATGAGACACCAAATGACCAGATATTGGTTTCTAAGTACAATTGCTGATTACAAGTAATTAATGTCTATTATGCCAGAAGCAAAAAAAAAATACTAAAAGGCTCATGAAGTAAAAGGGAGGGGGCAACACTGACCTCAAGGGGCCCCTTCAAATCTGGTTGAGAATCTCCTAGAATAATGACAAAATTTGATTATAATCTCCTAAAACTGTGAGTCCAAAACCACAAAACATAAAAAATAAAAAGCAAAAGTCTCCTTTTACAGAAGACTACCAATAGAGATAGAATAAATGATGAAATTAGATGAAATGTGAGAACTAATGAGTTTGTAGCTCCCAATGTAAAAACTCCTTTAGGCAATTACTATAAATAGATGTTTAAACCATTGGGTTAAAGATCGTTGGGGAAGAGAATTTTTTTGCATCAGTTGTAAATTATTACTCACAGATTACCAGTTAATTACAGAGGAAAAAATTACAAGGAAGAGATATGACAATCACTACTCATACCCAAGTGATCCAGCAGTTACACACACAGTTGGGCAGCCTGATATTATGTACCCCCTACATGTGATGCTGTAGAATACACAGCATTATCTATGTGGTGTTATTGCTAAATGACAGATTTTCCCTTAAGGTAATTATGATGAAATAAAATAAAGCAAATTCAGAAAGTGGAACGTTCTCAAAGAAAAATGGCCTGACTCTTCAAAACAAAATGTAAAAAAATAAATAAAAAACAATAAAGTCTTTAAAAGTAAGATACAAAAGGAGTGTGTTGGGGGGAACTCTTGTACATTAAAATAGACTAAATAGTCATAACAAATGCCATGATGAAACCTCATTGGATCCTATATCAGGAAACAAACCTCAAAGTTACTTCTAGGACAATTGGGAACATATGATTGTGGACTGTATACTCAGTAATCTTATAAAATTATTGTTAACATATATTTTATGTCTGATAATGATATTATGGTTATGCTGGATAATGTATTTCTTTTAGAAGGTGTATGCTGACGTATTTATGACAAATTATTGTATCTGCAATCTATTTTTCACATGGTTAAAAATTGTATGCAGAGAGAAAGAGAGAGAGAGCAACGGTGGAGGATAGAGACACTGATGAAGCTAGGTGAAGGGTTTAGAGTTAGTCGTTGCATCTTTAAAAAGCCTCTATAGAGTGGGATTTTTTAATAATACAAAGTTGGGGAAGGGGAAGGTGTTTGTCTCATATTTATTTTCTGCAGCTTATATTCTGCAAGTAATATTCTTGCTCTTTTCCAACTGTACCAAAACTCCCTCGTTAAGCAGTCAAGCTATAACCACAACAGCAACACCACACCCTCAAGAACAGTTGAGTTTTGTACGTTGTTCTCTCATTTCAAACAGCAAATGGCTATTTCTTGCCCTCCCTGCCATCCCCACACTGTCTCTACAGGGCAAAAGCCCAGATAAGCAATTTAACAATTTACATTAACACATAACACTTAACCTGATTTCAGGTTAAGGTGATTTCACAATTGCTATTGCTGTTGTTTTTGCCCATTTATATAATTTTTCCCAGAACAAAGAATTCTATGACACAACTGGGAATTATACGTTACAGCTTTAGGAAAAACCTAATTACCTAAAAGGTTTAAATGACTCCCATATATGCACATGCTACATTATGTGGATTTGTAGCGTATCCTCACAAAATTTTCCATTAGGTAAAAATGCATTTCCTGAAATATTTATCATACCTGTAATTATTTATGCAATGTTAGTTTTCTCCTTTAGATTAGGTCTGTATAGTGCTAAAACCTACTAATTGCTTAATAAATACATGCTAAGTAAATCACGGAACGTATGGTACTGGAGACTTGAGGTTCAATAGCAATAATCAATAAATAAATCTTTGAATATAAAGGAGATGTCTGAGGGAGATGTGTAGAGTTTAAGGGAAATAAGTCAAAGAAGAAAAACTGACAAGGGAAGAGGAAGAATAAAAGAATGGTAATAGCTGGAAGCATCAAGAGGGATGTTTCATTCATTCATATTCTTTAATCTTTCTCTTAGTCACATTTTAAATGAGTACTCACTACCTCATAGCTAGAGAGGTTACCATATTGGAGAGTGAAGCTTATAAAAATTTTCCATTTATTGCAGAAAGTTCTATGAGGCAGCACTGCTGGAGAAAGTATTAGAGTAAAAAAAGAGGTAAGAAGTAAAATAAAACTTGAAGAAAAGAGGCAATAAATAAAACTGTAACATCTGTAACAGTGACATCTGTAGGTTAAAAATGAATCAGGAGACTTTAAAAAAATACTTATATTTTTGATTTTATATTCTATTAACATACTTGGTTTGATTTCTCATAGACCCTGACTTTAGTATTTCCAATTAAAACCACACTCTTTAAAATTGTATTTGCTGCATATAAAATAATCATTGTTGTAGCACATTTTTCAAAAACTAAAGCCAAGGCAATTTAAAGATATGTGATGGAAAAGAGAGGGGGAGTTAAGTCAAGAAGCAACAATTAAGGAAATGTCTTAAACACCAACTCTATTTTGGTTTTCTTGAGCATTTCCACTCTTTCCACTTGTGTTAGTCACCATCCCGCAGTTTCCTTTCATGTCATTGAAAGTGAGTTAACTCAGAAAATAAAGAGGCATCTGTCTCCAAGCTTTCACTATTCTAAAAACAACTTACATTGCTCGCTACTGCGGCATAGAAGTTTAGTCAGACTCATTTGTTTTTCAAGTACCTTCCACTGTCTGCTCAGAATAAACACTATTGGAAACAACTTACTATAGTAATCTTATGTGAGTTGTTTCCCTCTCTCTGGACTCAAAACATTCTTTCAGTATGTGAGAAAGGCAAACTCAATTATTTTATGCTCAACAGAATTTTATTGAATCCCCTGACAGTTCAGATAAACTACTAAATGAATGTTTATTATAAGCATGCATGCAAACGCTACATTATAGGGAGGAAACTACTCGAAGCAGTTATTCCACCTGTAAACAAAGTTTGCCTGGGAAGATTTTATTTTATTCCTAGAAAAATGCCATGGATGAGATTGAAAACTGGAGGATATATCATTGTAATTTTGTTTGTCTGACTCTGCATCTTGTGTAACCAGGAATGTCTATTCTCATAGATTTTGAATGTAGACCAAGTGAAAACTTGACAACAGACTATGTGTCTGCTTTTCCCAAACATCATTAACTTTTGAAAAACCCAAACCATCAGATGTGGTGAAGAAAGGAGATGAGGGAGACTGATAGATAGATAGATGATAGATAGATAGATAGATAGATAGATGATAGATAGATAGATAGATAGATAGATGATAGATAGATAACAGACATAGATAAGTAATTTTAGTGTCAATTCTAAAGTCTCCTATGAACATTTGCAACACTCTTTAACAGATTTTAAGGTTTATTTTGTCATCATTGTGGAACCGAAGAATAGGTAGAACTTGCTTATGTTTTCAACAATGCTTTTAACACAAAGTATAACACTTCTATCAACATATACTGTATATAATACCCTTAACTACTTTGACATTAGTTATCTTTTCATTATTAGGATTCTAATCAATAGAATAATTGAAGCATATCTGTTAAAAATCTGTTAAGTTAAAAATCTTAGTTTATAATATTTTAAGGAATAGTATATCTGAGCAGAAATCCACAGTCATAGAATCACAAGGAATCAGAATAACAATGGAACTTATATTAGTCTTGGGACATCATCAGATGATTCCAGACATGACCTCAATTGCTCTCCATAATATTATACGTATCATGCATATATGAGATAGTAAATATGGAAGTGTGCTTCTAAACAATTTCCTGATAGTGAATGCTTTAAAACTTACCTGTGACTCTATTTAATAAGTCTGATAAAATTGTAACTAAAAGAAGGACAAATAGGGTGCAAAAAAGAGGAAGAAGAAGGAAAATAAGAGAGAGAAGGACAAAGATATATATATAGAGAGGGCGTGAACCACCACCACCATTATCACCACCACTATCACCACAACAACTGGGAGAGCAATGTTTCAATAGGGTAGTATTATTATCATTATTATTGCTTAATCTTTATTTCCATTAGCACTCTAAGTGCGGCGTATGTAAAAAATAAAATGTGCAGCTTCCCAAGGAAATAGATTTGAGAAAGCCAACTCGCAAATCTAGTGCTTCATTATATCAGCTGCATAAATTGTTTCCTAATTGGACGCTTACTCGTCTTTTAAACATACTACCAGGTATACAATGTTCAGGTGGAAAACCAGTTTAGGTTAATATATCATGTTATCTATTAGCACTGCAGCTGATTACTAAGTAATGTAAATGTTTAAATTACCAAAAAACTGTATCCTAATAAAATTGGAATTTTTTAATAATGAGATTTTGTTTAACATTAATTCTCTAGAAAATATACAAAACAATGCATATTTTCAGGCATCATGGAGCATTTAGACTAACATTTTCCTTCATATTGATGTCAAAGAGAAAGAATCAAAGTGACTTATGTCACCAAAAGAAACAGGAAAGAAATATGCTTTTAAACACCTACTCACAGCTGTTACCAAAAATCATGGTAGATTTACTATCACATCAAATAAAAAAAATCAAAATGCTGTTTGTCTTTATTATTTCCTCTCCTCTGGGAAAGTAAGTGACCCATGCTAGTTGGTGAATTTTTTTCCTTTCTAGTGCAGGTGACAAGAGTAGGTTTTGGCATTTGTTTTGCATTACTGTCATTCCAAAAAGAAACTAGAAAATACATAACATTTGTATATATTAATTTCAGAAGACAAATTACATAATATTTGTAATGAAAATTAAATGCAACAAATTCAAAGTCATAAAGAATTAGATATACTTTTTTTTTTTTTTTCTTGAGATGGAGTCTCGCTCTGTCACCCAGGCTGGAGTGCAGTGGCGCAATCTCGGCTAACTGCAAGCTCCGCCTCCCGGGTTCACGCCATTCTCCTACCTCAGCCTCTCCGAGTAGCCGGGACTACAGGCGACTGCCACCATGCCCGGCTAATTTTTTGTATTTTTAGTAGAGACGGGGTTTCACCGTGGTCTCGATCTCCTGACCTCGTGATCTGCCCGCCTCGGCCTCCCAAAGTGCTGGGATTACAAGCGTGAGCCACCACGCCCGGCCAAGAATTAGATATACTTTTATGTTAAGATGGCTTTTCTGTTAGGCTCATCTTTCAAAATTACAGCATTGAATAAATACATTTATCTAGTTTCGATCTGAATACCTACATTCTCATACGCACATCTTCATACAAGTCAGACAGTGCCCACAAATATGCTCCTTTAGTAGTCTGAGCAGTTTTGCTGGCCTGTACCAAAATAGAAAGAAAATTATTAAGTAGAAGTTCCCCAAGGGGAATCAAGTTGAAGTAATTTAAATGACAATCTTGTTTAACTTTGCATTTTCCTATAGGAAGTCATCTCCTGATCATGTCAGAAAGAATTTTTTTCCTTCGCAACTCAATAACCCCCACATATGCTGTTGTTATAGTAGTCATTTCATTTTCAGTTTATTTTCCTTATTTCTCTCTATTACACATAGAACATAGAATTTTTGTTAGTACTCAATCACACATTACACATAGAACATTGTTTAGTACTCAATAACAGATTAAATTAATGAACAAAAATTAGTATTTAAATTTTATTAGATTTCACATATAGCAATTCTACAAAAGAGTGCAAGGGAATAATTAAGACACAGAGCCAATAGTTTATCAACACAGAATTTGGTTCCTTTAAATTAGGTGCTTAATATTAACTTGTCAAGTGGATTTATAACTAAAATATGCAAAAGTTAAATGATCATATTATATATTATGGTCTGTAAAATAGTAAGAAAGCATCTTGCACGTGTTACAAAAACAGTAAATATCCACTGTTTTGAGTTGACTTAGAAAAAGCCTCAGTTAATTCCAGTTAAGTTAAAAAGTTCTGTTTTGGAAAGATATCCCCCCACCCCGGCTAAGAAGCACTAATGACAGCTTAATCCTGTCACATCTTTTCATGAGAATACCATGTTTTGGCAATGACCTCAATTATAATGCTAGTTTATTCTTTTTCTGAAAGATATACCATGAAACTTTTAACTACTCCACTCCCACAACAGGATGTTCTGCTCTGATTGGCAGGTAGAGTTTGAAGGTGGGCTGGCAGAGACTGTGACCGCAACTGACTGCGTTTTGCAGAATTATGGTAATGAAATTGGAAGCCAACTTTCGTGAAGCAGAAAGCCTCAAGGTAATTGCCATGTACTATAACTTTTCCTTCCATTTGGAAAACAGAAATAAACAGCACATTTTCCCCATGAATCTACTGTATTTACCAGTATTGTTTGTGGGGTATACTTTGCCAGTTGACATTACTTTAGTAAACTTATTATTATACGGTGAACACCTGCCCCATAAATATAGAATAGAAAAGCTATATTATATTTGTGTTTGGTGAAATGAAGTGTTACCCAAACTCAGATGTGGTGAAGACCTTTTGTGCTCTCTATATTTATGGGAGCTACATGCCACTTAACATATACCAAATTTGGGAAGCAAACAAGCTTGACTCACAGTTCAACTTTACATGATCTTTGTGACCGGAGATTGGGTCTTTCAGTTTCTAATGTATAGTTTCAACTAAGTTAGAATTCTAAGTATGTTTTAAATTTTAAAAATAAAATGTTAAGTTTCTTATTGAATAGCTAAATATTGAATTGAGAGACTACTTCCACACTAGATTGATGGAGTTTTAGATTGATGGAGTTTTCTCTTATTAGTATAGAAACCCATCAGAAGTTTATTTAGATTAGGTATTACTTAGGAATATAGCATTAGAAAGTACAGCCTTATGTTTTCCTATAGCAACAGGATGTAATGGTAAGAAAGAACAGAAGCCAGAGAGATCTGGACTTGTATTTCTGCTACTTTCTGTGTTCTTGGATAACTCACTTCAACTCTCTGAATCCTAATTCCTTGTTTAAAAATGCAACTCTATTCTGTAAGTCTGTTTTTTAAGTACTTAGAAATAACATATATAAAGACCAAAAACAATCTCTGGTATAGAAAATTTTTAAAAAAATTGTTGTACTGAATGCTGTTAATACTACTACTCTTGTACTTTTAGTAAAATATCTTATAACTTCATTATTCTAATATTATACTTTCCATTTGTCTTATTGTGAAGACAGAAACAAAGTTATCATTTCACCCCTCAACAACAAAGACATTGTTGAATGTCTGCTATGTCCAATTGTAGTTGGATAACAGGACTGTAGGAAATGTAAAACCAACACAATGCCCCAGCCTCTTTCCTCAAGTCAGTTGGTATTGCCACTGAAAAGGAATTTACTGTGAATCCCCTGGAAGAAGGTATAGCACGAGAACTGAGGGTCAAATACTTTGAATTAATTATCAAGAATTTCTTGATTTTTCAAATAAAAACTGTGACCTATGAAAGTAAATTGAACTGAGAAACAGTTATTGATTTATATATATAAATTACATATATAATAAAATATATAGTCCAAGTAAATGTAATCTTGGTATTGCTAATTTATATATATAAATAAATATATATAAATTATATATAAATATATATAAATTACATATA